>NW_008824411.1:7839929-7842607 GCF_000699105.1 Pygoscelis adeliae | reverse complement strand
AAAAGACCAGATCGTCCATTTCTACAAATTGGGGTAAACCCACCGGTGCAGGGAACACTGCCATCTCCCTTCAGCTGGTCAGGCATTAGATCAAGAGAAACCCAGCTCCAGTCTTTAGAACTGCATATGGATCTTTGGACTCGGTGTTAGTTACTGTGAGCTGCTCTCTGAATGCAACGGTCGTAAATGTCTTGGGCAGCAAGGAAAGGGAGGAGTCAGACCTGGATAAACAGTCAAAGCAGATCTCCTTTGGCCTTTCTGTAGGTTAGATGCATAGCTCTATGCTAACAGGCCCTTGGGAGCTGGTATAGCGGTTTGCTAAAAAGAGAATTAAGGGGTAAAATTACATTGCAGTACTGCTTTGCTGTAGGTAATGACTGGGAAACAATGAGAGAAGTCACCTCAGAGATTTTAATAGACACAGAAGAAGTGCTGTACAAAAGTGTCTGTAAAGAGAACTTTCTCTGGAGCCAAACTGACTGAATACCTGCTTACAGGAAAAATAAGGATATGTTTTTGAAAAGAACGTTATCTTTGTAGCAGAGTTTTACTTTATTATAAACCTCCAGCACTTTCACCTTCTTCCTGCAATCCCAAGAGTCTGAAGATGCCCTGTAGATAATATAACCAGCAGTGACCCAAAGAGGGGAGAAAGACAAAGAGCCTGAACGAGCAGCCTTCCTTGCTGGAAGGTCAGCTACTCTTATCCTAGGCCAGGCCAACACTGAGCTAACACGTAATTGAACAAGCAGCTACACATTTAATCCCAGACTGATGTGATAATGTTGGGATCGTCGATGTTTTCATGCAGTTATTTTTCACTTTTAAGTAGGGAAGAACACCTTAGTTTTTGATAACAGAGTGCTACAGAAGATGGCATCAGTGTAGGATGCCAAAAGCAAAAAGCGCTTGAAATGAAAACCTTCCCTTTCCCCATCTCCCTCAACCCTTGCAATTCTCTCATGATCCCCCTGAATGCCGCATCCCCTTGTCTGTTGGCATGCATTTCCTTTACCACATGACACCCTTTGCCTGGAAAGTTCCCCTCACTAGCTGAATCTGTAGTCTTTGAATGCCCTTTAATGAGTAGATACTGTAGTTTTCACTTTGATCTCACCCACCCTGGATTTAGTTTGCTTTGCATGATAGTTTTGCATTGGAATGGCAATAGTTTTGTTTTATTGAGCATGATTTTTATTTTTGGGGGTCAATCCTAATTTCTTTTCTATTTCCTTTTCTTTCCTCAATGTCTGCTGCACCCCGTTTCGTCTCCTCCATCCATCTCGTCGCCGTGGTTACGCTGCTCCGTAACACTGCATTACGGTCCTGGCACACCCGCACACAACCACCCACCCTCCTTCCTTCCACTTCCACCCCTCCGACTCTGTGCATCGTTATCAAAAAAACTGGCGGATGTCGCGGTGCTTGTTGTCCAATTAGGGTGAAAATTCCTTCCTACAGGCGACCGTGGCAAAACTGGGACCTCTTCCTCGTATTCTTGCTGATATCACCAAATCAATGACCAACCCTACACCGATACAGCAGCAGCTGAGGCGTTTCACTGAGCACAGCTCTAGTCCAAACGTCAGTGGCAGTCTCTCCTCAGGGCTTCAGAAGATATTTGAGGACCCCACTGATGGGTATGTAACAGCCAGAGCTCAAGAGAAGATGTGGGTAAGGGGGTTGTTAAGCCTGTTAAGAGTTGAGTGCTTCATCGCCTGAACTGTCTGCCCAGGCCAGCTGTAAGAGCAGGGAGCTTGGGCCTCTGTCATGGCGAATACACAGTCCCAGTAAGACGGTGCACAAGGTGGCACTGGAGACCTGAAGCTTTTGATTTATCCAGGACTCAAACAAGTCTCTAGGAGTCAATGACTTCAGCTGCTAAAAACCAGTTTTGCAATTTACTTCCAGTCTGAGTAACCGGATGCATAGTCAGCCATAATGCTTCCTTCTGGTGACAGGGCCACTTATTTACTGCTAATGGAAAAACTGGGCTGTAGGTGGAGCTTGTCACTGGTGGAACAGCAAAAATAGTCCCTCCTCTGTTCAGTGCAGCATTTCTCACACTGTAATAGCTGTTAATCTGAAGCAAAAAGCTGTGACGTGGCAGGACTGCCAAAGAGCTTGGATACTGTGGTCTCAGAGTAGCTTCTGTGCTGTCAGGTATGAGGGCCAGTTTTGTCACATGGAAGTGTCTGCATTCTGAGCTTACATCTAGATCTACAGGAGCCTTCAGACAACTCCTGTTGAATCTTCAGCCCCCCACAATACATAATGCTGGCGAAGGGTTAAATGGAATCTGAACTGCTCTGAAGTCTTGCTGGAGACAGAAGTGTCTAAAGGGGAAGGATTTGGTGGGAATGGTTTGCACTTCACCTGTGAAAAAAATAAAGATGAAGCACTTCTTGAATCAAATGTAATTCTCAAAGATAAAGTGGTAATTAAGGAAGAGTGTGTTCTGACTTGAACACAAAGAGCTCATAAAAGGAAGTCTAGTTCCTTGAAGCTTTCGTATGAGGGGAGGAGGTTAAATGAGGTAGAAAGACTTCTCTGGGACAGATCTCTGAGTCTTGGCTGCTTAAAAATTAACCAAATTCCTTTCCACTCCACAGTGACTTGCATAAGCTGAAGTCTCCAACCCAGGAGAATGTAGATGGATATTTTAGGGGCAAGACCTT
>NW_008824411.1:7831578-7839877 GCF_000699105.1 Pygoscelis adeliae | reverse complement strand
ACTTACTCAGATAAGGATGAAAGGGAAAGCATCTTGCCCAATGGACGTAGCATCTCTCTCATGGATCTCCAGGATCCTCACACGGCTCACAGTGACCATGCTTCTATTATGCATGATGTGCCTTTGCGCTTGGCCGGCAGCCAGCTCTCTATTACACAGGTGGCAAACATCAAACAGCTGTGGGAAACTCAGAGCACACCCCAGAGTGCTCCCCAGGTGAGAAGGCCTCTGCACCCGGCTTTGAACCAACAGGGCAGCCTCCAGCCTCTGTCGTTCCAGAACCCGGTTTACCATCTCAACAACCCAACCCCACCGATGCCGAAGGCCTCTGTTGACTCCAGCCTGGAGAACCTGAGCACTGCCAGTTCCCGGAGCCGAAGCAATAGCGAAGACTTCAAACTTAGCGGACCCAGCAACAGCAGCATGGAGGACTTCACCAAGCGCAGCACGCAGAGCGAGGACTTCTCCCGGCGCCACATGGTCCCAGACAAGCACATCCCCATCGCGCTGCCCCGCCAGAACAGCAGCAGCCAAGCACAGATCCGCAAAATGGACCAGGCCGGGCTGGGCGCCAGGGCCAAAGCACCGCAGTCCTTGCCACACAGCGCTTCCTTGCGGAGCACGGGCAGCATGTCGGGAGTGTCGGGGGCCATGGTGACTGAACCCATTCAGAATGGGAGCCGGTCCCGGCAGCAGTCCTCATCCTCTAGAGAGAGCCCTGTCCCGAAGGTGAGGGCAATTCAGAGGCAACAAACACAGCAGGTAAGGAAAGACTTTTTCCAGGCAGTTTCTGCTTTGATGTTTAGCTGATTGCTGCATTGACCTTCAAAGCTTTTTGACATTTGAGTTGAACTGAGTTGAATCAAGAGTACTGGCACTTAAGCAAGTGGCGAGTGTAAGGAATAGTCGTGCTTGTTACCTTTACAAGCTTGGCAAGCCTAGCTTACCTATTATTTTTGGATGCTTTTGTACTAAATTAAAAAAAAAAATGTTTTGTATTTACTAAGGTAGCAGAAAGCCTGCTGAAAGAAAAAAAACTTGAAAATTTCTCTGAATTAAAAAAAAAAAAAAGCTTTGTTCCAAATTGTAGTTAAGATTGCCATGTGAGAATGCATTTGCCCTGTGGTGCTAATTTAAAAGCATAGCTCCCTAAAACCAGAGAAATAAATAAAGTTAAAATATCTGAGAATAAACTGCTGCCAAAATAATAAGTAAGTACAGTTGTCCTAAGTGTGGAGAAAGCTGTATTTCACCATGATGCAACAATCTGTTGCTGGTCCCCAAAGAAATACTGCTTTTTCATTAATCATCCCAAACTATGAATAATGCAAACACTTTCTAGAAAGGAGTGCTTATATGTACCAACTCCTAATGCACTTTATCAGTTGTTCATAGGCAACTGTAAATCAGGATTTTCCTGTCAAAAAGCCAACATTCCTTTACCTTAAAAAAAAAAAAAAAAAAAAAAGTCCTGTAGTGATTTGCTGTGTATGAAAATCTCTTCCTAAATTAGTTTAATGTTAAAGAGAACATAAGTATTTAAATGCTTGGCACTACAGCGAAGGTAGAAAATGTCTCAGTCTGCAGGTCAGAGGGAAGGTGGTTGTTTTTCAAAATGTCATATTAGTGCATACAGACTTATCAGCTGGGCAGGGTAAGGCTCTTGAAGGCAACACCTGCACTATTCCTGGAGTTAAGTGTTTTCTTCTGTGGTCACTGTGAGGGCAAACATGGTCATGTTTGATTTACCCTACCTAGTATTGAAGGAAATGTTTTAAGCTCCTGCTTTCCGCAGGACCTTCTAGAAAGGATGCTGCTCTGCACACAGGCACGAGTAAGGACTTTCACTCCAGAAAGCTGCAGCCCCTGAGGTTGAGACTGCACCAAGTTGCCGGGGAAGCTACATCCACAAGGAGCAGGAGGTTGTGGTCATCCTTGCTGATGTAGCCCTGTTGGCAAAAGGGCTGGTGAAGGCATGATTGTGCAGGCTTTTGGCTTGTAAGGTAAAGCTGGCAGAATTTAGTTGCCATCATGAGCTCCTGCTCTGTCAAAGGTTTTACTGGTATCCCTGTTGGTGTAGCTTTCTTGGCAAACTCCTGGATGTTACAGTTGAAAGGAGGAAAATCTGGATGATGCCTGGGAACCCAGGAGCAATCAGGCCTTCAAAACTACTTTGATACCTCCAGTTCATTAAAGTACAAGGAGATCAGAAACACTGAATCACAAAGCAAAGGCTATTATGCCAAGTTAGTAATACCAAAAAAAGTAATTGCATATTATTTGAAGTGCCTATGTTTGTGTCCTCCTTTGGAGTGTGTGTTTTACGTTTGGGCGTAGAGAGGTTGATAGTTAAAATATACTGAATACAACTACGCCTAGTGGGGAGGTGGTAGGAAATTTTTAGGCCAGTAACAAGGATAAATTTGAAGGATAAACTCCCTTTGCAGTTCTCAGGCGTCCAGTGTGAACCTGCATTGTATGATCTGCTGAGTTTTACTGTATGGTTCTGTGCAGTGTCCTAGCCAAAATCCCCAGGGAGCTGGTGCCTTTCCTCAGGGCTTGTTACAGGAAGTGCCTACACAAATAGGCAAAGAAGGCTTTACTTTGAAGGTGTTAGGATAAGAAGGAGAAAGTACAGGTGTTGTCTCTCCAGTCTTTGTGCATACACCTTACATGGGTGGCTTCTGCCCTGTGTGTATTTACAAGAAATATTCAGTTAGCTGTTTGCAAACCCCTGGCTCTTCTTATCTTAAATTGCTGATTACCCGACTGCCCCCAAGCAAATCAGTTACTTTTGCTTGTTTAGCATCAAAGTGACCTCAGACTTCCCTCTTCTCCAGTTACTTTTTACATGCAGCTTCATAGATGCCTGCGACTATGTCTGGCTTCAGGGCGGTTTCCTTCCCCCCTCTTGTAGGCGATGTGCATCTACTTATTTTTCCACTCTGCTTTCCATACTAATTGTTTTCACTGGATTCATGAGAGTAGTTGCTCATACTTTATTCAGAGAAATCAATTTGTTCTTTCCTTCCCCACACCCTTGAGAAATGTCTTGAAGTGTGCCAAATCAAGTGGCCAAAAATTTTTTGAGGCAAATTCCATTGTGTCCTTTTAATTGCAAATCGTGTTGTGGAATTCTGTTCTTATTTAAAAAAGAAAAAGAGAAAAGAGAAGTTGGGCATGTTCTTTCTAGGCATGCTTTGTGGGTGTTATAATTATTAGACTCTGTTCTCTACAAGTCCCATTTGTTTCTGAATATAGAGCTAGGCCCTTTGTTTGCTGGGAGAGGTCAGTTTTTGCCTTCCATTTCCATTTAGTAGGTAGGTGGGAACAGAAATGTCAGTGTGTTCCTCTGGAAGGGAGGCAAAGAGGGGAATTTAATACACGTTCCTAGCAGGCTTTTCTTTTTTCCCCCTTTATTAGAATATAACTCAACCCATTAGCATGTGAAGTGCTTGCCATCCACTTGGTCTTTGTAGGCTTTCTGAGTTTGGCTGCTGAAAATATTCTGTCCCACAGCTTGAAAGGTTGTTTGGCAGGATTTGCTGGTGTTCAGCAGTCTGTTACAAGGCTGGTGATGCAGTTTATAGTCACCTTTCTGCTATCTTAGTCCTCCATAACTCCAGTGAACGGTGACACTGTTCATCCATAGCTGTTCCTAATTCCTCCAGCAATTCCTAGAGCCAAAGTATTTACCTCCGAGAAGAGCCTGTGGGTGGAAGAGCCACACACAGTTCATAGTCTCCCTTGCCATGGCTGCCTCACAGCAAATATTGTCAAAAAAATCTAACTAAGGAGCTTTGCCAGGCTGTCACACTGCGCTTGAAAGGGGCTATTAGCCTTTCTGCTGTGAAGACTTCTTTCTAGCGAAAAGGCCTCTGCCTAAATCCAGGGATTTTTGCCTAATTCGTACTCCTTTCCTTTGCCTTTATACTCATCCTTGCTGAGGCTTCTTCCAGTGCTGGAGTCTTCATTGCTGCTCAGGACAGCTGAACCATTGCAGGCAGATCCTCTGGCCAGAGCTGGCGTAGGATGTATGCAGCACTCGCCAGCCCTGCCCTTGTGAACGAGAGAAACAGAAATGGAGGTTGACATGATCCCTCACCTGACTCATGTAAAGAAGCTGTTACTCCCCCATAAAGAGCTCCTCGCTGAAACTGAGACTTCAAAATCCCCCCTTCGCTTTGGTACATTTCACTTTGGTACAACACTGAAATGAGGCAGTGAGCTGAAGAGCTGCTTGAGCACAAAAAGAAGCTACAGTTGGGGGGAGGGGGGGAGCAGCAGCAGTGGAGTTGATCTTCCGCATTTCTCAAAAAGTTAAGACAGTGTTGCTCTTTCAGGGGTAATTATGCTAATTCCTGTGCTTATAAACTTGTCTTTGTCCATGAAAATTGCTTGGAATTTGTAGCAAGCCATATTTTCCCCAGCCAGGCAGAGAGTTGCTTGTTTCTTTCCCTGGCTTCCTTTTTGGATTCCCTTAAAGAGGATAGCCTCTGATGTTTTACAGTTCTCCTAGTAACCACTGCTGGCCCTGGCTTCCTTTCACAGCCTTGTCTGGGTGTATATGCTACAACAGACCATCTAAACCTGATAGGTACTACAGCGATAATCTTACACCTCTTTGCCACTTCTAAGTACTGCTGTGCTCTCTCATATCCAAGCCATGCAGCCCCATCCTCCATTGTAAAGTCTGTCTGCAGCCTGGCTGAGAAAGCTGCTGCCAAGTTAAGCTCCTCAGTACTCCAGAGAAACCAATCTGTCTTACCTGAACAGGCTGCAAGCAAAGCTTCGTCGCTCTGTTTTCTTTGTGAGAGAAATCACAGGTTGAGAAAGCCTTACTGAGAATCTGGCAAAGGGGAAAGGTGGATGTGAACAGGATTTGGAAACAAGAAGTTTTCCAGAGAGAAGCTCACTTAGCAAGGAAGAAAAGTTTCTCAAGTATATTGGTTTTAGAGGGACTCAAGTAAGTGCTGTGAGTTCAAAGTCAAGGGAGGATGAAGTATCTCTGCAAGAGAGGTCTTGGGGATCCTTTGAGACTGACGAATTCATGGTCATTTTTCTCCTCCAAATAAACTGGATTTTAGAGCTGATTTGTATGTAGTTTCTCTGAAAAATGCTTACAGGTATCTCTGCTCCAGGTTCAGTCACCTGTGGACTCTGCCACAATGTCACCAGTGGAAAGGACAGCTGCGTGGGTTCTCAATAATGGACAGTATGAAGAAGTAGAGGAGGATGCAGAGCAGAATCCGGATGAAGTCAAGCATGCTGAGAAGGTAGATTTTATTCTGTATGCAGCCAACTCGAGGGCTGCCAGTGAGTCCTGTCCACCCTACAGCCAAGTTCAGAACGGCTTTCAGGCACTGCTGTGACAGTCATGCTTTCAAACGCAGGTTGTGTTGGCATAACTTCCTGCTGTACGTGCTGTCACACATCTGTAGTACAGTATCCCATACTGTAGATTAACCCACGTACAGGCTGTAGCATGTCAAATAGGTGCAAACTGACATAGCTGAGAGTTTGTACATTACAGGCTGGTATTTGGCACTTACGTGCATCGTGAGTCACACTGCCTAAGTGTATTAGATCCTGCTCAAGTCATTTTTTTTTATGACAACACTATAGCTACCACATACTGCTATTTTTCTATGCTTGCAAAACTTTTTAGTGATCATTAAACTCCATTAAAAAAAAAAATCACGATTGTTAACCCAACTGAGTATAGCTTAGGATATGCTAAGTGATTGTACAAGGCTCTGTAAATGCAATTCAATCTTCATCAGTAGTTGCATTCAAATTTTGTCTTGGGCTTCACTTGAGGCAAATGCCTGTCATCTAGGTAGTACAGTGTTTCTGGACTACACAGAAACGTTCATGACCTTTTTTTTTTTAAAGCGTATTTGTTTTCAGGAGTAGATACCATTTTTCCAAATACAGTTACATCTATATGCTGCTATGGTGATGAAGTTTGGTAAGAGGTTTGGTATTTTGAGAAGGCAGGGAGCAAGGAGGAGAACATTTGGTGGACAAGAAGCAGGAACATAGGATTATTAGAAAAGGTGAATGAATCCAAAACAAAGCGGAATATGTTGAGATTCACTGCACTATTGCAGAAGTGATTGTCCACAGGGACAGTAAGTAGAAGAACAAAACCTCAGCCAAGTAAACTTACAGGCTCTATTCTGTAGTGAATGATTTGCTCTGTCTTCACACGTGATTTCATGCCTTGATTAGGTCCTGAAGAGTGAGTTATTTGGGTCCCATACAGGTCCATTTTGTAAGTTTGGTCACCCCAGGACATTTTTACAGTTGAGCACTATTAGCAGCTTCTGTCTGGGAACTGCTTGAGTCTGGAGTAACTGGGGATGTTACCAGTCAGGGCTGAGGACCCATGTCAGAGCCCTCTGACTGCTTAAATTGTGCTACAGAATGACATCCTACAGTGTGGGAATAGCTTAATGCTCAATGGGGAGCCTACATGCTCCTTGTCTGTGGTTGCCCACAATTGTTTGCTTGTCATTTTCTTTACTTCTATAAATTTATTTTTTTCATGAAAAAAATAATATCCTTCTCTGAACAGCAGCAGCAGATTATAATGATCTGATCTCTTCCTTTTTCCTTTGCATCTGATTCTTTCCTTCTTTCCTTCTACGTGCAGTATGAACAAGAGATAGCAAAGCTGAAGGAGCGCCTGAAGGTGTCAAGTCGCCGGCTGGAGGAGTATGAGCGGCGGCTCCTGGTGCAAGAGCAGCAAATGCAGAAGCTGCTGATGGAGTACAAGTCTAGGCTGGAAGACAGTGAGGAGAGACTGCGCAGGCAACAGGAGGAGAAGGACAGCCAGATGAAAAGTATCATCAGCAGGTGAGGCTTTGGAAAGTTTAGGACTGTGTAGGACAAGCAGCTCCCCTGTGTCATGTGTTCTCTTTGACACTAAAGAAGGTAGTTGCATGGGCTTCTTGACGTCTCTGGACTGATACCATCCTGCCTTAGAGACAAAGAAACAGGGGTGCAGGTGTGGAAACTTGCCTTAGATTGCCAGGAGAGTGAAGGAAAAGATTTAGGAAATTTTAACCCTGGTCTCTGTCATACTTACAACAGGTCTTTTTGCTCTGTTTGGAATCTGTACTCAAGGCAGTAGTTTTTCAGAGCAGTTGCGTTTTTGGCAATGTCCACTTTGAGAATAGCAAGGTTAGGCAATTGGGAGTGTCAGATGGATAGATAAGCTTTTCTGAGTGCAGCAGAATTCTTCTCTTGCAGAGCCAGGACAATCAGAGAAGTCAAACCAACAGGCCAGAGTCACTGAAACGCTCTGGAATAGTATTAAACTGTCCTAATTTGTACCTGGTTTTGCTCATCAGACTCATGGCAGTTGAAGAGGAACTGAAGAAGGATCATGCAGAGATGCAAGCTGTCATCGATGCAAAGCAGAAGATTATTGATGCACAGGTAAGGAGCTCAGGATCTCCAAGAGCCAAGTGTTCTGTGCGTAGAACCCACTATTTTCCCCTATCCTCCTGCCCCAGCATTGTTATCTAGCTCCTAAGCCAGTATTGGCCCATGGTGTTGCACATGTGACTTACTGCCTTCTAGGAGAGAATTGGGTTTTTTAATTCATAAAGACTGTACTGTCTGACACCAGGCTTTGAGACAGCCTGGCAACAAATCACAGGACTGATCGCTTCTCCAAAACCTTTTCTACTTTGTGAGATCCCAAGGGGGTAAAGGAATAGCCATGCGTTGTGTAGACGGTGTTCCAAGTGTGGGCCTGGGAACGCTGGAAAAGCTCTGCCTCATACCAGCATAGTTTAATTGCCATGTGCATGCATCTTAGCTATGCAAGCTAAAAGCATGGCTTTGAACGTTCGAGTCAAGAAAAGAGAATGCTTGCAGTGGAGCATTGCCCTGTATAACGTCATACGTGGCATTTCACCCCATCTGACTGTCCACGTCAGTCCTGGAGAAATGCCCAGTTTGCCACAAACCTGCAGTGCTTGCCTCAGGCAACACGAGTTAACTGTGGGAAGTGGGACCCAGTGGGCAATGCATGCGGGAGTATTGTGTGGGATCATTTCAGCTTTTCTTCTGTGTCTGTGCTGATCCCAGAGAGCAAAGCTTGTACAACAGAACCTGAGACTGGTTTGATATCTGCCTGCCATGTTATGTTTGTGATATTTGCATTTGGAGGATGTCTTTCCTGCTTCTGGGCTTTTCGGTAGTTCCAACTGTAAACTTTCCTTAATAGATAATCTTAAGAAGATGACCTGTTTCAGGAATAACCCAAGTTATTTCAGAAAGTTGT
>NW_008824411.1:7823420-7831446 GCF_000699105.1 Pygoscelis adeliae | reverse complement strand
AATAGAAAGTAGAAAAAAGCTGTGTTTTTAAAAGGTTGGTAACACTAGGAGCATATTTATAGCAGATTTCTTTTTGATAACTTGAAAAGTTCTGTTTTTCCTGCTGCCTTTGCCCGTTTTCCCACAGTTCTTCAGAAAGACTGTTCATGAAAGCTGGATTTTTGTATCAGTGCCATTTGAATAAATCAGTTGTGTACAATAACATGGTACTTCTGTTACCTAGCCTTGCAGAATAAAAAGAAAATCCTACTGGAATTACACCATATATAGTTCCTTGTTATTGTGCAAGATGCTCTACATGGAGACACCAGTGTAGTCACCCTTTCTAGATGCAGCTCAAGATTAAATTCTTTCTGTGAGGACTTGCACTCAAAATGCAAAGGGGGAGAGTGCAGTGCTGGAGAATGAACAGGAATGTAGTCAGTCACTATTTTTTATTTTCTTTGTGGTGGGGGAACAGTACAGCAGCCTCCAATTTGATTGAGGAGTATGGCAAGTGGAAGCTGGAGTAGAAGTTGAATGTGCTGGGCCATTTTTAGGAGATAGGCACAGTCAGGGCATCTTCCTGTTACACACTGATGGAATGGCAGCTCATTCAAACAGCAGCCTGGTTTTTCATCTGCCTCAAGAAGGTAGAAGGGGCACTGAGCAAACTCATAAAAAGTGATTTTTTGGAGGGGAGGATTTGAGAGATTGTGAGTAAATAAGAAACTTGCCCTTCCCTCTGTTACCTGTCTATGCCAGTAGGCTTTCAGCCTTGGTGTGAGGTTATGGGCTAGCAAGGTGGAGAGTGGACCAGTCTGATCCCTCAGTGTCACCAGCTGGCAGAGGCGACTGCTGTGGACTTGTGAAAGCTTCAAACCCTCAGGGCTGGAAAGGTGTGTTCCTTGATCACACTTGATCAAATGATGCATCATTTATCACCTGCAGTGGAAGAAATTGTTGAAAAAACAGTAGCAAAGCAGTAGCATTAATGATTCCTCTTTTAATCTGACTTTTTTCTTCTGAAGTGCTGTTAGCTACTTGGGCAAGCAAGGTCATCAGCAAACATTAACTTGCTTCAGTGTCAACCAGTTCATGGGGGGAGCTTAGTTGTCATTGCCCTTTCATGGGTACCTGAGCAGAAGAGGAAACTGATGAAAGATTCAGAACTGACACACCAGAGGAGCACAAGTGTTTGCTCGGTTCTGTAGCAATCCCTCTAAGTTGTGCTTGGAAGATTTTTCTTAGTCTGTGATTCATTTGGCAAAGAGATATAGCAGTGGCTAGAAAAGAAAAGGTTTTTTTCATGTGAGACTTATGGAGTGGAGTTGGAACCTGGCTTATCACACCTGTTTGAAGAGTTAAATGGCTGCTAGGAAACAGCAGTAACCCGGGCTTCTTGTCCTTAGTTACATCACCACAAGATGCTTTTCAGGATTTGCTCTTTTGCCTTGTGGTCAGGTGCAGCACCCAATACTGCACCGATGCACAAGGACAGCCTTGTTCTCAGTACACGTGCTGTTGGCACTGGCTCTGGGCAGCGCCTCGTGTGCGCTGTGGTTCCAGAGGCTGTCTCTGGGCCTCCCTGACTGAGCAGGGGCTAGGTCTGGCTAAACTCTCTCCTTGGAGCAGCGGAGCTGCAAAGAGTACTAGCCCAGTTGCTATTGCAAGTGACATCTCCGCTGTGTTAAATTACAGGTCATAAATGGGGATGAGATAATTCAAACAGGCAAGTAAACCCAATCAGTTCTCTAGCTGAGCAGTACCCAGTCCTGGCCCAGTGCACTGACCTCCTACCCATTCCAGCTCCTCCCACTCCCTGTGCCCAATTCATGTGTGTTAGAGACATGTTTGTAGATTGAATTTTCCTTTAAGTGAGAAGATGCCTCTACTCACCAAGCTCATGCTTTTAAGATTGATTTTCCAAGTGTGTATTTCCAGCTGTTTTGCAAACTGGCATAGTGAGCACTCATCAGAGCCAGAAAGTAACCAGCCTTTCATTTTTAACTCTTTGGAGAGCTATATTCTTTGGAAAGAAATTTTAACTTTAAATTATATATTCCAGGTGAAATTTAGTCTGAGGAGGAGGGGCTTTAACTTGCTGAAGAATACATTTCTGCTAAGGCAGTTGTGTTTTGCAGGATTTATTTCAGCACGGGAGGAAAGGCTAAGGCCTTTAACTCCTCCATTGTCTGTTCTCCTTGCTTATGTTGAGTGGATCAGGGCAAGTGCTAGGGCAGGCTATAGCCTGCCTTGCTGTTTGGTTTCTCATGCCGCCTCCTCCTCCATTTGCTCGGCTATACAGAGCTCAGTCTCTTCAGGGCTGTAATACAAGCAGTACTTAAATTCTACTTTGTTTTTGCACCCTAACATTTACCCCTGTGGGGAAGCCCACTGAGAAAAGCCAACATTACTTGATTACTGATGTACCACACAGCTGATGTGCTGGGATCAGAATCTCAAGGGGCTGTTGTAGCACTTAGATCTCCTGAGCAGTATGTCTGAACTATTCCTTAATGTTTGTGCCTTCTGTGCATCGTTTTTCCTTCCATTTTGTTTCTCAATGGGCTGGACTGGGAAGAGTTCCTGCATGCAGCTTTTTTCATTCAAGTAAATTAGACATTTTTCCTTCTGAAAAAAAAAAAATGCTAATCAGCTGGTAGCATGGAGAGCATATTTACCTTTTGCCATCTCTGTTGCTGCTTTGTGTGGCTGCATTTTTTTTTTTTTTTTTTTTTGAGGGAAGATGAAAATTGTCATTTCTAATTGTGCCACCAACTCTTTGGCTTGACCCTCCAGTGCTTTATTCCACTGCAGGTAATCTAGCTGTTAGTAGGCTGGGGTTTGTTGATGGGTTTTTTATTTTTTTACAAATTTAGTACACATCCTTTAGCTTTCTGCCAAAAGTGGAGGCTAGCACTTGCTGTGCCAGAGGAATCAAAACTGGGATGTAGGAACCATGGATTCAGTGGAGCCCGGGAGCCCCTCTGAGCTGGAATGGGTCTAGGAGCAGTGTGTTCAGTGTTTGTTCTTTGTGTTCTGTCGATGGCATCTCCCCCTCCACCCACACTGCCCTCTTCCCCTTCACCTCAAATAACCCCTTAGTTTTAGCTTCTGGCTGCTTCTTCTCTATGTTGCTATTGCACCCTCACTTCTGCTGGTGACTGCAGGCTGCCATTATCTGCTTTTTTTTTTAATTTATTTCAAGCATACCATGAGTTTATTCTGAGCACACTCCATTCAAAATACAGAGACAATGGCCGTTAGATACCACTTGCACTTTTCTCTGCCAGATGAAACCTCCACCACTTTTATTTTCTGCTGCCTGTTTCTGTTTTTCTAACACATTTAAAAAAAAAAAATTAAATTGGCTATTGTTGTTACTAACACCGACACACTTCCCCCTCCCATGGCAAAATACTGCGTTTCCGTCTGCCTCGGTTGGAGGCTGTCTGGATAAAGCCACTGTGACTGGATCAATTCAGCAATGTAACTTTGACTCGCTGTCACCTTCCATCATGCAAAAAGGCCAGGAGGGCCAGACTGGCCTGTGAAAAGCCCGTGGCACGCAGGGGCCACGTTACCCCAAGAAAACAGAAAGAGGCAGACATCCCATCTTACCAGACAATGTTAGCCAAGCTGCCTCTGCCTAGAAATCATCTGAAGACACTGTCACAGCCCCGGGTCCTGGAGGTTCCCCATAAAGCAGGCTTGTGGGGCAAAGGCATTCCGTTTGTGAAGGAGCTCTGACTTTGTGGGGTGTTTGTTGCAGGAGAAGCGGATCGTGTCCCTGGACTCTGCCAACACGCGACTGATGAGTGCCCTGACGCAGGTGAAGGAGCGCTACAGCATGCAAGTCCGCAATGGCATCTCTCCCACCAATCCCACCAAGCTTTCCATCACGGAGAATGGTGAATTCAAAAACAGCAGCTGCTAACTGGGCAGATGCTGCCGGCCATCTCCCCAGGAGAAGGGCAAGAGGGAGCAGACTCAAGAGACCTTCAAAATAGCCCCCCTTCCCCTTACAGGTTTACATAATGCTGCTAATAAAATGGAAAAGAGAAAGAAGAACTCTGAAAGGTGGGCTTTAATTCCCCACTTGAGGCCAGGAGAACCAGGCTCCCAAGAACAAGTCCTTCCGTATCACTGTGTAAATAGAGGGAGCTCTTGGGTCATGTACAGAAAACGCCGATGTAATATACCAGAAGGAAGTGAATACTGTAGATTTTTTTAATTATTGCTATTTTTATTATTATTATTTTTTTCTCTTGTTGAAAGCACTGCAGTCCTTGGAGGAGGAAGAGGGGAGCGTGAGTGCATGTGTGTTGTGGGTGAGAGAGAGAGAGATGAGCAGTGGGTTACATTAGACAGCAGCTGTATATATCAGGCTGACTGATACAAGTACATGAGTGGAGTGAAATAGTAGTGAAATGAATTCTGTAAGAAAACTCATCTGCTGGTTTTATTCCCCTCTTCTCTAGCTGTTCTTTAACTGAATGCAAGCTTGATAGCAAACATTTTAGCAAGAAAATTGGCTCTTGCTGGATCCTGTACCTACTTTCAGTAGGACTCTGGTAAAAAACTTTCAGTCTTTTTGAACAAGGTAAAAACTTGGAGCAGCGAGCTTGTTTCCTTGCATTTGCACACAGTCAGGCTTCCCATCAAACAGACAGAGGGAATCTGCAGTTTTTCAAGGTAGGATTCTTTCTTTTTTACCCCAGTTCTAATGCAGTTTTATATTTTCTGTTTTGAGAATTTACAGACCTGTAAATACTTTTTTTTTTTTAATTCCTATCCAATCCCCACTTACGCACCATGCAGTGGCACCCCGAATTCATTCTCTGCATTCCATCAGGAAGAATCAGGTTAATGCTCTGAGGAAAGGGCTAACCGAAGGGTGCCCATGCCCAGTAAAGTAGACGTCCATATGCAAAATTTCCTTTCTCCTAGAGGATTTCTATATTTTAACTCTCGTTCAATTTCACTATTTCAGCCACTAGCTTAGCCGGTCTAGTTCCAATGAAAGATGCTTTCTGCACATTTGTGTTAAAAGATCTTCCATTTCCACTGAAATTTGCCTTTCTCTGGATACTTTAAAGGTGGTTTGTGGGTTCTGGTGGGTTTTTTCTTTAAGTTCTGTACACACCAGTTTTTTCTTAAGGAGTTTCGACTAAGCTTTCATCTCCAGTTACTTTCAGTTGCATTTCATAGAAGCATACTTACAGGCTCTATGTGAATGCGTATATAATTACAAAGTGACCTTCTCGTGGAAGATAATGACATTCACAAACTGTAAAAGATTAACAATAAATGACACAGTATTATCAATTCTCGTTATTTCATCAAATGCCACCATATTTAGTCTGAGGGGTTTTTTTAAAGCCCCAGATTCTAGAGTCAAGTAATAGTGTGTGAAGCTTCACTTCCACTTTTTGGTATACACTTCTAGCCCCCAAACTCTCAAAGTAAATAAAATTATTGCAACAGCAATTGAAATTTTGAATTACGGAAGTATACTAATAACAGTGAGTGTGATTACCCATTCAAACTAGTTATGGAAATTAGAAATTGGAAAAGTTGACTTCAAAACGAGACAAAACCTTGAGAGGGTGCCTCAGTGTGGGATGTGTTCAGCAAGCAGTTCAGGCTGCAACTAGGAACAAGCTAATGAGGTGGCTCTGGGAGTACCTGGCTGAAACCGTATAGCCTGTGATACGGAGGAGGTCAGAGCTGATGATCTGATTATCCTTTCTGGCCTTAGTTTCTGAATCTCTAAAATTCTACTACATTAAAAATGTAGGCGTTTCTAAGCCAATTTCTTGACATCCCAAAAGTGACCTGTGTTGCCTTGAACATGAAGGATTGGCAGTACTGAGGACCCAAATTCAGTGTCTGTTGTCAAGTTTGTTCTTTGGAAATGAATTACTCTTGCCTCTGTGGGCAAATGCAGCTTGTGACAGAGCGCAGTATGTTGACTGTTCTGCTTGATTATTGTGTTACGATACTTCAGTTAAGCGTCATCACACAAGTATGTTACATTACTGACTATGCATAAATACAGAGACCGCATCTCCTGCAGTCCTGTAGGATATATAAGAAAAATGTGTGTGAATGTCTCTTAGCAAGGCCTTGGCTGTTAATTTACATCTGGAGGAGACTTGTCTGCAGCGAGTTGGGATTTATATTTAATGCTTAGTTCTTTCGGATCAAAGCTGCTCTGGCTTGCTCGAATGTGACTTGGTACTACAGTCCAAGGAGCATCCCTGTCTTGTTCTTGGTGTATCATAGCCAAGTCAGCGCTGTCTGACGCACCTGGGCTTGTGCTCTGCTTTTGCTCAGTAGTGATTTCTTTTCGATACTTTCCAAACCGTCTTCCAGCTCTGGGTCGTTGCTGACCTCTGATATTTTCTTCCTCAAACTGTGCCTTTAAGTTCCTTCTTCTTTCCTTCTTCCTTCATGCACCACAGCTATAGGCAGTCTATCAAGTTTGTATTAATCTGTCTTGTGAGTAGCTCTCTCTTAACCTTTGCAAGCCCCTTTTTGTTGAGTATTTTTGCGTGATCTGCATCTCCCCTTTACTATGTACTGTAATTATACAGCTGCATCATGGGAAATTTGTTCATAAAAGTAGCCTTTTCAGATGGGCATGTGCATTGCTCACTTATTACACAGTGCAAATAGTATGGGTGTTCTGTGACTGAGACATGAGATCAAGTGGTCGTAGGAATACACTGACTAGAACAAGGCAGAGGCGGATATGTCATTCTGGTAGCATCTAGCCTAGCATTCATTTGGGAAACGCGTTTCACCAGAGCTCCCCAGCTTTCTGGTAATCTATCAAAGATCACTGGCTGAGCTGTATGGTTTGATGCTGAAGACTCCAAGACGTCCATTTTGATTTCTGCAGAGAAATGCAATAGGGGCAACATTTCAGCCCTGATTTTTGGAGGGGGAATAATACCTGCCACAAGATTGATGTTTTGGTGAGCTCTTCAGTAATGAATCATTCTAATAATGTACCTTCTCCTATGTATTTCTTAAGCATGTAGAATGCTTGTAGGAAAATGTTGCTATTCTAAAAGAGTATCGGTATCGTTTTCACAGCTCCTTGCTAGGCAGGTTGTCTCTCTTCTACTTCAGTTTCTCCCCTAAAGTGCAAAGTGTACTCCTCTAACTCCCGCTATAGAGGAGAAGCTGCCTGTTGACCCAAAAGGCGGTGAAGGTTGCAGACTCACAATGCTGCAAGACTGAAATTGATTAGGTGCAGAACAAAACATTATGCTCCTGATTCCTGCAGGCAGCTGTCTCTCCTAGTTTCTTGCCAAGCAGCTTTCTAGAGGAATTTTAAGCCGCTTCAAGCCGACAATATGTGAAAATGCCAGCTTCTATTTCGTCCAGTCTGATAAAATTCAAGTGGCACTAAACCACGTGGCAGCCAAAAGGTCTGTCTGTTTTGGAGCAAGAGCCCTATCTGGGCCTGATCACATTTGGTTTAAGACTAGTAGCCAGTGGGTTTCTGCAGCAATGAGAGAAGAAGTAAATAGTGCGAAGTCTGATGATGAGCATTATAGACATTAGGTTTTGGTTCGTACGTTCAGCAATGCATCAGGCTGTGTCTAATGCTGTTGCAAGCAACTGCTGCTCTCATTTGGAAACAGCTGAAGTAGCGCAGGAAAAAATTAATAACCTGTGGGAGTAATACTCATGTGTTCCTAAGACTGAAACAGAAAACTTGCCCCATCCTGGCATCTCAGTCCTTTCTGGCCACGTTCCTCAATACTGTTCTAGGGTGGTTCTTCCCAAACCACAAAGGCACCTGGGCTTCCGAGTTCTCAGTAAAAGCTCATGGCCAGCATGGCGGGGCAGGGAAATGGAGCAGCATTGTGTAGCGCTGCGGCCTTTTGCCATGTTGTGTGGGGTGTCTGCAGAGCGTATGAAGAACAGAGGTGACCAGAATGACGTGGGATAGGCACTAAAGGAGAAGAGAGGGAGCATGGCCTAGGAGTGGCATCCTGTAAATGCCCATTCTTTGCAACTCTAGGAA
>NW_008824411.1:7783760-7823316 GCF_000699105.1 Pygoscelis adeliae | reverse complement strand
CAGGAATTACCGACTGTTATTTCCCTGGTGCATTAGAAATGGGCAGCTGCGTGTAAAAGCGCAGATTCATACAGCTACACATTTTGCAACATTTCTCTCCAGCGGAATAACTCTAAGCAGGGGATCCAGGGGAGGGTGGAAAGGGATGTGTATATTTTCTAGTTAGAGAATATGAGGTGTATCCAGTAGTAAATTCTGTACCCAACTAATAAGTCGTCCAAGAAATGGGTTTTATTTTGTGTTCTTGCAATTGCTTTGGGTTGGCTTAGGCTTCTTTTTTTTTTTACATGATACATTAACTTCATGTTTTAATGATTGCTTAAACCCACCAGCTTTTAACTTCATCTGAAAACTCAATGAGTGAAGTCTGTCAATTTTACAGCAGTGCCCATGGAAATGTGTCGGCAATACTTGTCTGCTAAGGTCACCATGTATGTATGAATTCTGTTTGTGTTCTGCAAAAATATCTGTGTCGTTCTGGAAAACAATTCCTGTCCGAGTTGAAGCGTTAAATGTATTTATGTCAGTGATTAGCATGGTCAGCTGAGTGTGACGGAGCAAAAAGGGTTAAATTTAGGCTGATGCTTTTAGATGTTTCCTTCTCCACAGTAAGTTAACTCCCATGAGAGCGAGCATGTCATTACATCATGCCTGCCAGGAATCCTACCTGTAAAAATAGATTTTCTGTCTCAAGGGCCTTAATAACAGTGTTACTACACAGAACTGTTTTACAATGATAGCTCTAAATAATTTATTTTTTATTTCAACAAAGTACACCTTAAAAAGTAATAAACTTGTTTTTCAAGCCGTATTTTTATGCTAGTAGCACTGGACTGTTTGGTGTCTGAGATCCATTTCTGCATTTCATTGCCTGGGTTTGTTCTAAAGAAGATTTATTTTTGTTCTGTGAATAATTTTTGAAGGTTCTTGTAATATGTACAGATATAGATACATTTGAGGTCTTTTATTGATATTCCTACAAAGAATACAAATAAACTTTAACTTTAAACAGTTTGGACTCAGTAAACCTATGCTGATTTAAAATTCTGCTCCTTCTGCTCTCGGGCGGTACTTGTGTTTCGTGTAACTTCAGAGGGTGGAGGGAAACTCGGGCCGTGTAACTTAATGTTTGGGACTGAGTAGCTCCCATTTGACACCTGGAGCTACCGGGGTAAACCAAGGGGCTCCGTGGCGGAGCAGAGCAGCAGAATTCATTCCTTTCTCATGTTTCTGTGGCTGGGTGTTTTGCTGGGGGCCCAGCACGGGCGCCAGCGCCGCGTCCCGGAGCTCTGCCTCCCCGTGTCGGCAACCTCTCCAATCTGTCTGTTTGCTGGGAGATATCTGGCATTGTGGAGTGAGAGAGCGACAAGCTGTGGAGACACGGAGAATTGCTCTCTGCTTCTTCTAGGCATGGGATTTTTTGGATGGCGAAAAGAGAGTTACCTTGTATTAATTAATGTGTTTATTCCTCTCATGCCGGACCATTGAATGCGATCAGCCCGGTTTTCTTGTTCAGTCAATTCCTGGTTTACAGGTTCTCATGCACCAGCCCAAAGCTGCAGGGTTTGAGGCATGGACGTACAGAGGAATGTTTATTTACAGGTTCACATAAAATGCTGGATTCTCAGCAGTTTATATTTATGCTTCATCTGTGTCTGAAATCTTGTCTATAATGGGCGGGAAAACCTTTCATATTGAACTTATTGAATGCAAGATCTATACTCAAGGGGATGTTTTGCTAAAAGTCTTTTTCTTTTCATTTCACGTGATATTTTTTTCCATAGCTTTGAAGCCTGCAAAATACACACAGCAAACTTTCAGTTGTTCCTGTGTGCCTCCACCCTGGCCCTACACTTTGTTCTGTTCAAGTCCCCTGCGTGTTCTGCCTTGTTCTTGCTTAGGCTGTAAGTTTTTCATGCCAAGAGCTTTCTTCCTGCGTGTCCGTACAGAACCCAAAACAGCGGGTGCCTGATGCTTCTGGGCACGAGGGCGGCACAAACAGCATCTCTGAAGGAGGTGGATCTGCGACTTCCCACACCCGGGTCCTGTCCGTTCTCAGCGCTGGCCCAGCAGAGTCACCTGCTCCTCTGTGGCAATGCTAAGCACTGCCCAGGGGAGGGGGCAGGCCCAGCGGCCCAGGTGTGAACAGGCAAGGCAGAGGCAGGTGAGAAGAGGGATAGGATGGGATGTAGACCTAGCGGGAAAAGTGATCTCAGTATCATGTTTGCTGTCATGGTTTTGGGAAGGGGAGGGGGGGAAATCTCAGTGGGAGAGGGATGGGCAGGGGAATGCAAGGTTGGGGGGAAGGAGGAGGCAGCCGGAGGGTGTGCTGAGTGAAGCAGAGGGAGGAAAGTGAGGTAGAGCAGGAGCATTGCACAAATGCCAATTAGGTTGGCACTGGGATAATACAATTAAAACTGTGGGAAGTCTGGGCTTTTCTGTGACTGTCCCAAAGCAACGGATCCTCAAGCGTTCTGTCCTGCTGAGGATGTGAAATGCCACTTCGCCTTGGATGTGCTCCTTACTTCCACTGCGTAAAACCCCTGTATGTGAATGTGCAAATTCTTCTCCCATTTCTAGCCATTCTGGATAAAACGCACAGGGCTCTGGAGCCTGTCCTCATGGCTCTTGCAGTTCACCCGCTCCTGCTGGGAAATTCCTTTGGAGAAGCTCCCTTCCAAGAGTCCTCCTGCCCGAAGGATGCAAGTGTAAAACCTTTAATGATTTCCTATGTGCAAGAATGTGCACTGCTGCTTTAAGTAAGCAGCAGCTGCTGCTTGAATCCATTAGCAGGTGGAATACCAATTTGCTTATGCTGAGATATGAGTCTCATGAGAAGAGAGTCCTTGCTCTTACTAGTACCCATCTCACGTTGCTGTCCTTCACCTTTCTCCTGGTCCTACAGATTAAATATCCTCATGTCTCCAGAAGATGTATTAAATTCCTGCTTTTTGCTGTGAGAGGTAGATCAAATATCTTGGCTGTAGGCATGAAACCCAGCTACCCGTCGGTTCTTCCTGCAGCGAGTATGAATACTTTGTCCTTACTCAGCTCTGTGGGAACGTGTAATCCTGCTGATGTGACTGGAAACGTTGAGTTCTGTGGACCTGAACCCACTTTTCGGTAGACCCGCTTAGCCCAGCTCGGTAGCAGAGCAGCCTTGACTGAAATAGAGAGAAATTATTATCAGTGTTGCGGACTAGGGGGGCTGCCAGGAGCAGGGCGCTCAGGAGAGATGTTCCCCGCACCCTCCATGTTCTTGCAGCTTTCACGCTGTAAGATGACCCTACGGACAGTCATGCTACTATTGGGGAGAGGGGATCATGAGGGACAAATACCTAGTGTTGACACCAGCAGTGAAGGATGATACAGTGATGATAGAAACCGATGATAGAAACTAATGCGGAACGAAATGTGATCTGCACGGAGATGATGACATCTCACTCCCTTTTCTCTGCTGTCCGGGCTTCTATCTGCAGCAGGATGCAGATGTTGAGAGCAGTTCCTACTGTGCTTGGCAAGGAGGAAGTCCTGCATGCAGTGAAGGAGAAAGAGCTACAGCTAAGTCGCAGGCTGCATTTATTCACCCCTGTCCTTTGTCGCTTCTCTCCCTTCATTTAGCTCACGTAAGGCAGACAACATGCAGGTGCCGTGCTGGACCCTACCTGAAACTATCGATTTATGAATTATTACTGTAGGAGTGGCTGTTCTGTTGATGGGAGCTACATCTTGCCTCCCAAAGTTAACTACTGTTTTGTATTCTCCTGGTCTTCAGAGTCACATGAGAGAAAATCCATTTTCCGAATTACGGGCCCAGTATATTTAGAAGCAAATAATACTAATGAACATAATCAAACAAATGCGGAGTACCACACAGCATGTGGTATCTTGCAGGGACAGTCCCTCCTGGGAGTACGTGCAATGCCAGCGTGTAGCTTGTTAATCACTAGAAGGCTCACAGAGGTGGCCATCTGCGCAGAAGCGTTGGCTCCGCATTTATAGGTGCAAACTGAACTTGTTGGGGAAGGAAGCTGAACACAGTAAAGCTGTGGTAGATGCCTGCCTGGGAGATGGTTGCCTTGAAACAGCCTACCACCTGTGCCAGCTCCTGGCTGGAGGCTCAGCATCAGTGCTGCTTCTGATGTTACACCCCTTCTTTGTCTCGGCTGAGGTAGAAGGAAAGGTTCATCTCTTCGGGAGATACACAAAAGAGGAGGTTGAACAAGACCCCATATACAAGAGCGCAGTGTGGATAATGGGGTGGCAAGAGCTCATTAAAGGTTAAGAGATTTCTACGAGCCCTTGGCAAGATGGGGAGAACAACTGACTATTCCCCACCCAGGAAGCAGCACCTGCAGAAGCAGTTTCCATCCGGAGAAGCTGGTTTTGTCTCCATGAAAAGGTCTGTGTAGAAGTAGCATGGCTGGGCACTTGCAGCATCAGCCTCTCCTGATCTGGGACCTGGCATTTGGAAGGAGGGAAGAGAAATTTGCTGGCTGCTGTTTTCCCCTTTCTTCCTTAGAGGGCAAGCCTTCCCCGACAGAGCCGCAGGCGCCACTCCCCTGCTCTGGCAGGTAGCCTGGCTGTGACACCCTGTGCGCATTCAGCAGCTGACTTCTGCCCAGAAAATCATTTTGCAGAGCCAGCATTGTCTCTGTAAGGAGGAATTGTCCTTACCAGGGACGCTAACTAGGAACGTCCAGTAGAAACCTACTTTCTAAAGGCCTTGAAAAGGTGCTGGGTGGATTTCAGTTCTCATCACGGTCGGAGAATTTACTTCAGCCGCCAAATTAGCTGAAATGCATGGGAGCATACATCCCCTTTGGACACAGGGCTTTGCCCTTAAGCTCGTAGCTAGAATGTGTGTGTCCCTTTTTCCCTTTACCTCAGGTGTGGTTACATGGTCTGCGTTTCACTGTTCAAAGCCTTGCTCTCCAGTAATATCTCAGTGTGCACTAGTTCCTTCAGCACTTTCAAAGGACTCTTCAGGGCTCGGGACTTCCCTGGTGGGAAGGCAATGAAAGAGGAGGACTGACTTCCCTTTCCCTGTTAGTACCAGAAACCACTGCAAAATTTTATTTTATATTGTTAGATGTTTTTTAGGATCAGGAATCACTGAAGAACTTAGACCTAATCAAGACACTCATCATTGGGATTAAATGGAGCACTGCCTTTCAGATTTTTCCCCAGCGTTGGGAAACCGTGAACGGTAGCTCCCTGCTATGCCAGGATCTGTGCTTTACAGGGGTGCATTTGGGAAGTCATTGCTACAGCAACCAATAAGACTAAAAAAGCTGATAAAATACATAGCATCTCCTCTGGGGCTGACTGAAGGGCAGAGAGATTGCTACTCCCTCAGTAACGTTTTTCTGTCGTGATTTGGTTGGTTGGGTTTTTTTCTTGAAAGAAATACATTCCCTGCAGGCAGATTCAAGATTGTGGCTTTGGCAAAATCGGGAGCTTAAAAAGGAAAGTCCATCTGCCCCAATTGCTGACTTGACAACTGTGATGCTGCAATAAGCTGTGTGCCCTAGAAGGGAAAGATGGAAAGACCTAGGAGGCAGTATACTCGGTCCCTCTCGCAGTTCACTATTGCATGCACAGTAATGCTCTGTTCAGTCACGGCTGACATGTTTTTATGAAACGTCTGCCAATGCGTTGGTGGTCTAACAGCTGCTAGGAAATTTTCCTGAAGGGCTAGACTGGGTTTTTTGCTGTAATGACTGTCCTCTAGATCTAGAGTTAGCACAATATCACAGGCATTAATGCTCCCACCTGCACGCAAAGCGTTTCCTGTTCTGGTTAGGGACAGACGCCTCTGTTAGCTGCTAAAATGTATCGGCACCAGAGAAGCCTATGAAGAGCAAGCATCAGTTATCTCAGAGATCAGAAATCCTGGGTAAAAGGAGCCGTTTATGATTATAGTGCTGATGGTGGCTTTTCAAGTGCCATTCAAAACTACTAAAATTATCTTCTTAGCCCCTAACTGCTGGGACCCTGAATGCGGATTACAGCCATTCCTAAAAAGCTGGGTGGCAGTCCCAGACCTGTCTTACATAGATGTTTGTGTCGTGTCACCCAGCTTCAGTGGCTAGCACAGCTGCTGATCCCTGCCTGCTCAGCCCAGGAGAGGAGTGGCTGCAATGCTGTGGGTCAGGAATGAGCCGCATTGGCAGAGTGGGGTGGAAGTCAGCTGCCTCCCTCCCAGATGCCATGCTCTTCAGCTGCTCACGTCGGCAGCAAGAAGCTGCAGTCTGTCACAGAGATGCTGAGAGGAGGACTAAAGGAGCTGGATGAAGAAGCAAGAGCAGTTTGTGACTGCCTAGAATAGAAATGAGCTGACTGGAACACGTATGCCCCGTCTCCTGGGGACCCTCACGCTGCCTGCACCAGCGGCTACAGGCAGGCCCTGAGGGTGTCTGCTTGCCCCAGCCAGCAGCTCTTGTTTTCAAAGACAAAAAGGTCAGGAATGAGACTGTGCCCATAGGATCACTGAGATTTGTGCTACCGAGGGGCTTGGATAGTCCTTGCTTCAAAAATACTTGGGCATCTGATTTCAGATGGATTTAAGTATCCTGAGGATCTGAGTCTTTGGCTGTTTTAAATCTCACTGTTCTGGAGACTAAGACTTGTCTGGACGTTTCCTTGGTGATTTTGCTCTCTGCGGCTTTCCTGTACTCACACCTTTCCCTGCAGTTCACCCAGATGCAGGACTATGCTGATACAGGTTTATTCTCGCTAACTGGGACGGGCTTGCGGTGTATATGTCATGCTCATGCTCCCCAACAATACATGCCCTTCCAGGTTGGGGGAAATAAATGCTAACCTAGCCTCTTCCTGGTCCTAAACGATAAAAGCAGCATTTGCTCCAGATACGCTCATTACGCTATTTGGCATAAAGGTGAAAGGGCTTACTGTCCCGCAGCCTTCGGGGCATCAGCAGATCAGTACTTTGGGTGCCGACCCCACAAACACAAAGCAGGATGCAATTAAATAGCGTGAAAATTTATATTGACAATGAAGTTTTTATACCTTCCAGGGCAACATTTGCAGTTGACTTTGGTCAAAGATGGGATGCGCTTCATCATAAAGAGCCCATTCTGGCGGACTCGTCAGAATGACAACCCAAAGGTCTTGCATCAGCTGATGATGAACATGGAGGAGTCCAACAATGTGGAATCTGCTTAACTTTCAACTGGCCCCAGCCCAGCTTGTGGCAAGCTGGCTGCCTTCCCCGTGGGAAAAGTCACCCCAGCAGTTGGAGGGAGAAAATCTGGCGAGTCAGGAGTCTTGCAGCTATTATTTCAACCTAACTGTAGTTCCTCCCTGTGAGGATGGGCGTTTTCACTGTCAAGACTCTGCATGTAAATTGCAAGTTTTGGATTTCGTTCTAGTCTATTTAACACACGTGGCAGTCTGAGTACATACCACGCTGGTACCAGGCTGTATGGCCGTTCTTTTCTCATTTCTCCAGGTTCCACTGCATTTTTTGACTTATAAGGACCACGGCTATTGGAAGGGCCTCTGTTAGAGTGAGTCTGGAATGAATTTGATAAATAAATCCTACGCATGCATGACACGAACACACTCATTGCCACAAGTGTTTCTTTAACCACTGCTCCCTTATCAGCATGAAAAACAAGTATGTTGAGTAGCTTGGGCAAATACACTTGTGCAGATGCTACTAGAGCTACAAGCGTTATCAGCAAACTGGTTCAGGGATAACATTTGCAATTCACTATGCTTAAAATTGCTGTCAGTAAAGTGCTCATCTTTCCTGAAAGCCTTAGGCCATCCCTGCTAACTCACTCCCATCCTCTCTGAGACCATATCAAGATCTGTCACTGTGACAAAGTCTACGCAGACCTCCCACACACACTGCCCTCTAATTTATGTCCTACTGAAGTACTAGGAACATAAAAAGGAGGACAAAGCAGATGCTGACTAACTAAATAACAGATCTCTCCTTCCTACCCACAGACTGGTCTGAAATATTTCTCTTACGGAAGTGATATTTATTAGGAAAAATTAGCTAATGATTAATAGCTGTACAATAATGCTCTGATGTTGTAAATAAATAGCTTAAAACGAGGAGTGCACACACAGCAATAATAATAGGCTGTCCTCATATCAGCGTGGATGAGTTGGACAAACCATGCTGAGAATTAAAGGGCATTTCAATCCTTGCTCTTACAGAGAGCAAAATAGCCCATAGCAGCAGCAGGCCTTTGTGTAGGGGAAGTCCATCTAGTAGGAACTGTGATGAAGGATTGCTCTTGGGCTGCCAAGCAATGACCACATAATGCTGTGGTTTCCAGTCACGCTGAACTTGGGCTGTTTAGGAGTCAATAGATATCCGATACTCAAATTGACCTCCCTTTTCCCATGCCTTTCCTCCCACTTGACTTCTACTCCCCAGCGGTTTAGTGATGTTTGAGGAGATAGCCTAGGAATAAGGGCAAATGGAAAAATGTGAACAGGACCTGTAGGAAACTGTTAGGGAGAAAGACCCAAAGAAATAGAGCTTCCCAGCGGTGCATCTGCACAAAGAACAAACTTGTTACCAGATCTCCTCGAAAAACTGCGCAGAGAGCGGGTACATCAGGAACAAAGATTTCTTGCTGTTGGGAGATGAGGGAAAGTGATGCTTGCAGAAGATCTTCCCAATCCCAAAGTCCACAATCCAAGTGCAATAAAACGCTGCACCGCTGCAGGGAAAGCAGCAGCAGTCCTTAATCTCTGCTTCATATCACTGAGGAGGAATTTTGAGTGGGCTTGAAAATTTCTGATTAGATGGTCTCCTGGATGATCCAGCGCCTCCCAGGCATGCTCGCTGCACGAGTGTAACGGCATTTGTCCCAGGGACGCAGCACGTTTACCCTGGCTGCTTTGTATACTCCTTTCTTGCTGCAGAAGTGGTACTGTCCTCTCAGGGCGTATGCCTAGATCCTGCCGTAATCCTACGGGTTTGGTAAGTGGCTCCTGCTGCCTTCCACACAGAAGCACGCTGTTGTCGTGCAATGCAGGCAACTGCTTTGCCTGACCCTCTCCACTTCATCCCTCCTACCCTCACACAGCTGTAATAAAAAACATTAGGGTTTGCTGCTCAGTGCACACGAGGAGCGAGTAGCGTTGCATTTCTATAATTCTTTGTAAATACTGGGCTATACATTCGGGTTTTCTTTTTTTTTTTTCATTAACTCTTGGCCTACATTGACTTTTCTTGCTTTGACTGACTCTAAACCAAGACTGCAGATCTGAGCAACCAAGATAATAGTGTGAAGGATCCACATTAATAAACTAGTGATAAATCAAAATTCTTCCTCTTTTGCTTTGAGAAAGCCTACCTTGTCTACTGGGCCCTTAGGGCCATCACTCTGGAACTCAGGAAAAATTTTCAAGAATTGAGAGGTAGAAGAGGTGGTAATATTTGTGTCTGTAGCCTCCACACACCATATTTCTGAAGGTTCTTCACCATGTAACCTACTTTCCTATGACAAATTTTCAACCCAACAAACAAGTTAAGATAAAACGTTGAGATTATGAGTAAAGAACCATGTGTTTCTGTGAACGAGGGGCGGTATTATCTCTTGTTCGGAAGTTGGGGGCTTTCCCCATAAGCGATGTGCAGTAGATCTAACTACCTGAGCTTTGGACAAATATTGGATAACGCATGGAAAGCTGTCACTTAAAATGGAGATCAGAAGCTTACTACCAGACTGGAAGGTAAGAATCCGCCTGAAACGGAGGGTAGTAAATTGTGCTGAAATATCAACTGCCGTTCCAAGATCTTGTTTAGCGTTTATTTGTACCTCAGCATGAACAGCACAAATGTGCTAACAGGACTGCTCAGGATGCGAATTTGGGAGCCATCTTCAAACATGGGAGGACCAGAATATCTTCCAAAATTGACTAAATGACCATACGGGCTGGGATAAAAACAGGGGTTCGGGTGGGGGAAAAGGAAGGAAACTATTGAAAGTAGATATAGTAAGATAACTGTGATGTTATGGTTTGGATGTTATAATTAATAATTCACTGTGTAGAAATGCCTGATGGAATCCCACCTGGCCTATCAGCCGGCATGGCAAGGCTGTTCTGCATGCAACCGTGCAAACCATGCTGGAGCCACGGGAACACGATGCAATTTGCACCTCCTTTGCAGGGACGGAAATAATTGGGTACCTGTATCAGGTACTTTAATTTCTCCCATGTGCTCCAAATCAGCAGCAATCCTGAGGAGAATGAACTATGCGGTCACATGGGCTGGATTACTTGCTCACTGGAAACGGGACTTGGCTTTTGTGCCACCTCAGGCAATGTTTTGGAGGGTGCTAATTGCCTTGGGACCATCATCTGCACATTTCAGTGCGTTATTTAAGGAGGGCAGCATCCTGTGAAGATTGGCCTTTGCAGCTCAGCCCAAAACGTGTGCCAGGCAAGCAGGTCAAATCCAATCCTGAACGAAGTTAAGTTTATCTGTGTCTGAGGATTTTAGTAGTATGTTCCCAGCAGAGGTTATGTGGGGCTTACCTTTACTTTATGCTAAGCTACAACACAATGACATCCACTTGGGAACTTGGTATGTTTTCTCCCTCCCTCCTGAGGCACCCAGTTTGCCAGGAACAGAAAATCAACACAGAAGTAAAACTTCTGTTCACGACTGTATGCTGCAGACTGTGGAGGTGAGAAATTAAGACAGACGTGCACCTTCCTGAGTCACAGTCCTTCCTGCTGGTGCCTCTCTTGTCAAGCACAGATCTCTGGAGCCAGAAGAGCCCCCTGCAGAGTTGAAGGCAGACAAGAATAGTGCTATAAAATCCCCTGAGCTCAGCTCTGACTGAAGCATTAGTGGTTTTAAAGCGCAAATTGATCATAGTCATCAGAGCACGCAGATTCCTGAGATGAAGTGGGCAAATCCAAAGTGATACTACGCTATCCTCGCAGCCTTGAACACACAGCTTTGGCTGTCCTGAGCAGAAATCCTTTATGTTTAGTTCAATGGCGTCTCAGAGAAAGCTGGTTCTGTAATATTATCTCTATAAAACATTAAAAGTAGTTCTGTGTGCTCGTATTGTCTTCCTGTTTCTAGAGCAATGTATTCACCAGGTAATCGGGGAAGGAGCTTTAGGTAGCCTCATTGCTTCTGTTTTACAGTGGGAGAAACCGAGTCAAGGAGGGAACGTGACCTGCTCAAGATTGCACAGCAAGTCTCTATTTCCTGATGCTTTTATTTGTCCAGAGCTGCATCCGTGTCCTCAGACATCTCAGCTACAAATAAAGTCCCTCTCTGTCAGACCCTGTGGCCTGGCCCAAGGCTTATTTGCAGAGGTGGTGCTCTCGGGTCTCCCAGCTCTCCTTGCTCTATATGAAGTGCAGCGACGTTATGGCCTGGGCCTCCGGGCGTGTTTCCACTTTGGGGCAGTAAAGACTGTGCAGAGAGCAGCACATTCCAAATGGGATAGTGGGACTGCTGCCCGTTGGCAGGGAAGGCTCGGCCCACGCTGCACCTTTCCTTACAGCAGATTAGAAATCATCAGCACTGGTTAAATTAATGCTTCTTCCCTTCCTGTATTTAAAAACAACCAAACGGTAGGAGAAGCTGGGGAAGAGATGATGCACCCTAAGTTGTGATTTTTCGCTAAGAAGGTTTAGGAACCCAATTTTCAAATAGATTATGCTCTTAAGTAGTATGGGCCAGGGCCCTTAATCACTGACACATCCCAAAACTTATCCCAGGTAGAGAAAGGTTGGAAGGCCAGGAAGAGCTCTGGTGGAAATTGCTGCTGTTCAGAACTTGTTCTGTACCGTTTCTCCTATGCCTGCCAACACTGGGATCTTCCAGATCAGTTGCTTCTGCAAATCACGCCCCAGACAGACCGGGCCCCCTTCCACCTCTCTCGTATTTGCATTCCCTGAAGTGCGAGCCTTAACAATTCCATCTTTTATATTTGCATACACCTTCTGGACACTTCTGAGCTGATAGAGTCATTTTAAAGGTCAGGCTGAGTAGTGAAGTGCAGGGAATTTAAATAGATCTCTATACCCCGGACACCTGAAGGAGGAGTGATCACTTTGGGCTAGATATCGACCTGATACACATGTAAGTTACCAGCATCGTGCAGGGTATCACACTGAATAATGCAGTGGTCCAGAAATCAGAGCCACCCAAAGCTGATTTTTAGCTTCCGTTGTCCTGTCTTCTCCTCTCTGTGTCATATTTTCAGAAGAAAGCACAGATTCTCAGCCACTGTATTTTACAGGTACCAGATAATACAGGCAGGAGATAGGGAGCATATAACCACACAAGATTGTGGATGCTTATCTCTCGTCTCTTCCTTAACTTGTGGATCTGCAAAATAGGGCTGGAAATCTTGCAAAGACTGAGACATCTGCTCCTTTTATCTCAGATCTCAAGGTGGACTGTGACAGACTGTAGATGTTTAACTGTTCAGAGTAAATCTAGCTTAATTATGGGTTTCAGATATTAAAATGGTTTCAACATTACAAGATTTTAGCAGGGACAGCGTTGGTTTCATGCTCCCCCGTCCAGCTTATTATGCTTCAGTAGTGTCTGTTTTCAAAGATTACTGCTCATGCAATGTCAAACAAGTCACCATCACCTTTGCTGGTATGTGGGAACTGGCAAAAACCTCCTGTCAGTAACAGCACTTCCATCCCCTAAAGCTACGCTTTTTATGCGCTGACCTGTATCCCATTATCTCTGCACAGACATTATTTTTGTTTACCTGCCACGTTCTTGCCCTGCAGGCCAGTTTTACAGCAATTCTCCCCAACAGAGCAGCCTTCAGGTGCAATCTCAGTGCCTGCAGTAATTATGTTTGAAGGTTAATGTTTCATGAAAATATCAAAGCATTTCTGCCCCTCAGCTTTACTGCCGACTTTGGTAAAAGCCGGAGGTTTTTTTCCTTGTTTGTTTGTTGTGGTCTAATAGTAATCTGCTTGGCAACTTGATGCTTGTTTCTATCCAGGGTTTAATCTACCTGATAGAACTGAAGTGAAATATGAACTGTGGTTTTGGTCATCTTTGGAAGGTGAGGGACTCTGAATGTCTTTTTCTCCCTGAAAACTCTCCTGAGTGTTAAAGGAATATTTGGAGCTGTGTCATCAGGCTGTACTTGGCCAGAAACACGTGCTTGTGCTAGTGTGACAGAAGGGCAAAACCCAAATTATTTACCTTCTGGCTTTGCTATATGACATAGAAAAGGGAAGACTGAAATAATAACTGTTCTGGCTGTAAAGAGAATCCTTTTTCTTAGAAATTTGCCTGCCATATTTCTTACAGGTTTTTTTTTCCCCAAAAAACGTGGGGGGGGGGGGGAACCTTCCATAAAAATAGAATTCCTGCATTATAAAAATACTCTAAATTGACAAGAATCTTCTAAACCACCAATAGCACTACTCAAAAGGTAGGGAGATGGGCACAGATCCTGTAGGGAGAACAGGGTTACATTTCACCAGAGATGCTGCTGGCTTTGCTCACGCTACAATCAAGGCACCTGATCAACATGCAGAAAGTGATCTTGGTTTTTCTTTATCCCCAAACGGACGGGCAACTGATTGTATCCGCAGAGAAAGGTTAGGGTTAGGGATGATTATTATCTCTAAATTATGCAGAAGAAGGGAGAGATGGGTGAGGAGGTACACATTCGATTCCCTCAAGCAATATTGTAGCAGCCGCTTGCCCGGCTACCCGAGTTTGGCCGGGTGTTGGGAGTCACACCCCAGCAGCTGGTTATTGGATTCAGCCAGGGCAGAGGTTCAAAAGAAGATGTACCGAATTGCCCGGGAAAGGTACACCAGGCTAACTCTTGGCTTTATTTCACACGTCAGTGTAGCTGTTAGAAGTGAAAGAAGCTTGTCTAGCAACGTGTCCTCGCGACGCAAGGGGGGAGGCACTATTGACAGCATGGTGTCGCATGGCGGGGCCTCAGAGTACAAGTGTCATTGCTGAAGAAGTCAGGCTGCTTGGGCAAAGAAAATGGATTTCTTTGACAATTGAGTGTTATTTCAAAGTGCAGCGTTCCCAAACTCCCTTGGCATTACAGATTTGTTCTAGCAAGGGGTCAAATTTTGAGTTATTTTGATGATAAAATGCCCGCTGAATTCGAATCAAGGCAGTCCTGCCTCTTCCCTGTGGTGTTCCTGGTAGCAGAAGCAACGAGGGGATGGGGACATGGCTGCAGGTGGAGCACAACCTTCTCTTTTAGGGTCCTTCAGGAAGCCTCGTTTTGCCTGTCCTGCACAACCCACCTTTTCTCCACCTTGCTGCCACTTCACAGACCAACATTAAAAGGTGTACTAGAGCCCGCGTGAATCGGCTACTTCCCTTCCTCCTGTAAGTAAAACCGTAACAATGCTTTACTCAATGCATTGTACAAATTGTTACTGCATATAAAACCAGCTTTATCCGGTTTTGTCACTGATGAGCTGAAAAATTAAATAGCTGCTATAAAATGTTGTGAAATACTGGTTTTACAAGTTAGATTTTGCGTGGGAGAAGAAAGGCTGGCAGAATTTTTTTCATGTTGTTCGTGTATCATTTTCAAACCTTAATTGATGAATGTGATACAGTTTGATAGCTAAAAGTATCATACCGGTTTTGTGGTGGAAAATGTTGTTAAAATGAAGATAAATATGGGCCTCTGTACGTAGGTGAGAGAGAAAGCGCACACAGGAATGCTTGAAGTGAATAGGTTTGGAAGATTTTCGGTCAGGGAAAAAGAACGAGTTTTGCTTACATGCAGCACACATTGGTTTAAAATATATTTCAGACTTTGCATATGTTTTGGACTGTTTAGCTGAAAATGAGGCACTGCATCTAATTATAATCTCAAACCTCGTGGGCAAATGCTGCAGGCTGAACACTTTGAAATGTAAATATAACCACAATAATGATACTCACATGGGGGTAATAAAGAGGTAAAAATGAGACACGCCTTCCAAAAAGTTAAGAAAGAGCACCTGGGGCAGGTAGGAAGGGCAGGAACAGTGATGAGAAATAGAATAAATGTTTCTAACATTTTACAGTTATACACAGGACTTGAGTCCACCTAATCCTGAACCTGCTCCCCAGAGAGCCACAAAGTGGTGTTTCAGTGCTACCCAAAAAGCATAATGCATCTAGCTGATGGTGGTACTGAGGGGGTTTTTTGGGGTGGGTCAGGTGATGGTATCTGCTTGACCCTCACTTGTCACAAATTTATGCTTTAGAGCCTGAGAGATGCCGATGTGTATTTGAGCATTAATTAGGTCAGATGTGAACTATTTAGTTATTGACCACCCAACAGAGCTGGAGCTGGCTTTAAGTTTCTCAAGGTCCCCGTCAAACAGTAAAGTTCATTTAGAGACCCGTTCTGTTCTCAAACTTGGGCAAGAAAAACCTGCCTTACATCTCCAGTTTTAAAAGGAGCTTCAAGAGTTATGTTAGCAAGTGGTGCCTCGTCAGAGAAATTAAAAAAAAAAATTGGTTAAAAGGCAGGCGTAGGAGATATAGATAGAAAAGAGAAGTTTTACACCTTAATCACTCCCAAGGTTACTGCCGAGAGAGAAGAGGTCGTGGTAGCACTAACCATTTGGAAGATGGTTAGTGAAGAGAAATGTTCAAAATTTGCAAATACGGAAGAAGAGGATAGTGATGGCTGATGTATATAACCTCAGAGTAATGATTAACCCCCAGCTTTTGAAGGCACAGGCTGCTAAGGAAACAGCGCTGATCAGACCTGTAACAGCTCAGGCTGTAACACAGCAGTGTCCAAGCAGAGGTCCGTAGTGCCTCAGCTTAAAAAATACCGTGTTGTCTACCTGCGTGGTACTAGGTACCCGGAGCACGGGCAGAGGAATGGTTTGGAAATCTTTTCCTTACCACTGGGTGGAGCTGAAGCCCTTTGTGTTCAAACCGCTCCTTTTGTAACTTCTCTTTCGAGGGGAAAAATTGTGAATCAGGCTGTTTACAGATCGATTTGGAGAGCTCATTATGCCGATGACCTCATTCTTCTGGAAGGGGAGGTCAGTGAATGTACTTCATGGGGGGTGGGGGTTCTCCAACAGTATGCGGTTGTTTGGACCTAGATGTCAGACACAGCCAGGACTTGTGATGAATTTGTAACGCAGTCAGACAGTCATACAAAATCATTGTTGTCTTTAAATGCCTGTAATAAACCAGGCAGAAGACTCTGACCTGAATAAGTGAAAGGAAAATACAGCTGAAAGAAACTTATCAGGGTGAAGAATGTGTGTGTTCATAAGTTTTCTTTGTTTCTCAGTTCGGCTTTTCTGCTCTAAATGATTTTGAGTGACAGCACCGGATCCATAAAGGACAAGATGGGAGCTTGGATCAGGACAGACATACGGAAAATGGGACTTGTTTTGAAAGCAAATTCCAAGCAGATGGGCAGGGCAGCAGGAGGGTGAAAGCAGTTGTCCAGATCACTTGGTGCTCGTTACTTGTTCTTTCTCCCATCCTGCTTACTTGGGCTCCAGTTCCCTGTTTTCCACCTGCAGCCAGGCTCCCCCATATCTCATTCTGATTTATCTTCTCAGTGTTTTGCTAACTGCCCTGTTTTCCCACAGCTGGCTCAGACCAGAGCCTAGCCTCTCGAAGTCTGGCCATTTGTGCGATGGTGATTTAAGAGCTTTCTGCCCCCACCTGTCCTCATTGCCCCTCTCCTGGAGCGTGGCCGATGCACAGCGAAGGTGGCACGGTGGGCTGTGTCTCTGTTCAGTGCATGCTGCAAATCACCACCTAGACAAGCAGCTTATAACGCTAGCGAGCTGAGCTTCCTGAGATGTGAATCCTGGTGGTCAGGAGCTCCATTTGATGATCGCTGTTGGATTTAGCTATGGTGGCCGAACGTCAGAGCTCTGCCTCAGAAACATCTTCAGCGGGTACAGCTGAATCCAGCAGGGGCTGTGGCTTCAAGCTCTAGTACTATGAAGGTCTGCTGACATAGCTGTGCCAGAAAAAGTTATAGGTATAGATGTACCACTGTTGACCAGCACGTGCTTTTGTTACCTGGATTTACCTTGTTCAGGCCACAGAGACATTCACATTGCAAACAGCTGTGACCATGGAAGACCTTGTTCTTCTCTTGTGGCTTGTTACTGCTCTTCTCCGGGAGGCTGCAGCCCCCTTTATGTGCGGACAGAAGAGAAAGATTGTGCCCTAGCCCACTTTAGGCAAGGTCCATGGAGTGATTTAAAGTGCTGATGAGTGTGGTCAGTGCTAACTCATCCAGCTTTGTCCAAAGCGTGAGAGAATGCCCACAGGATTTCTTTTGTGGGCCCAGCTGTGGGGTGGTAACTCCCAGATGGCAGATGCTGACGGACAACTGTGAAGCAGAACATCTTTAGTCAACTCAGCAAGAAGGATGTCTGCCATTGACCTTGGGAGATGGGACAGCTAATTCGGCAGAAAAGCTCTTCCTGTTAGCCGCCTTGCTAATAGGAAGCCCTGCTGACACAGGTATAGCTGTGAAGATACTGTGGCATGGAAATATCCCGTTTTCACTTTTCAAGTCATTCTGAACACTTTCAAGATGTCTGAAGTTTTCCTGTTTTTCAGTAGTTCCCTGACACACCCCATCACCAGTCTCACGTCCTCTCTGCTCCTCATTTCTACTCTTCTTTGTAAACCCACGCCGGAATCGGCACACACAGTGCACCGCAACCACTGAAGGCTTCTGGCACCACTTGAATACACTAAACAAGTCAGACATCCCTGACTTTGGTCCATATTTCCCCTGTACTTTTTGTGCTCTACCCTGGGTCTCTACTGATGTAATTAGATTAGACCAGCATAATACATCATTAGACCATGACATAAAACGCATGTTGTAATACAGCTTATTGGTTGAAAGTGGTAGAGGGATCTTCCGATATCGTAAACACGCTTGGGTATGAGGGTGGTGATGTGATTGTAATCTTCCCATCTATTCCCTGTCCCATGTGATGATGAAAAGGGATAATTATTACACTTGTTAATAATTCAGGAAGCTAAGCAACAGCACCTGGAAATTAGGTGTCAATTTTCACAGAATGAATAAGGACGAAAAATAGGTCAGGCAAAGTTATACTTTTGTCATTTTAGAGAGGGGAAGGAAGTATTTTTAGCAAGAAGAATATGCTTTCTCTTGCCTAGCTTTGCAACACAAGTAGGTACCCATAATAGATGCGCTTTATTACACGATTGCTCTAGGCCTGACAGATCACTGATGCTTTCCACAAACACTCCGCAGGCGTGTCAATTGGCCGGTGAGTACCTGTGCTGGCAGTCTATCTGCGGTGATTGGAAGGGTCATCTTTATTTTCTCCTCTTGGCTGAGAGGTATTGTAATTCCACAGGGCTGTGTTCTGGCATAGATTTGTTTGGTTTCCGATGGTAGTTTTCCAGAGCAGACATCCTGAAACAGTGCTCTTCAAAATTTATTTTCCTGTGCTTTCAGTACTGAAGAAAAAGAAAATATGTGGGAGACATACTCACATACTCTGTGAGACAACAAGGGCATGTTAGCACTACGGAAAGGTAGTGCTGATATACAGGTGAATAGGCTATGACAGACACAGCTCTAAAAAGAGTTGGAGAGCTGCACTCTGTGTGCTGCCTATTCTGCTGTAGCTTTTATTACTGGAATATTTCTCTTTCCGTTTTTAATTCCCCAATCTCCCTTTAGACTGACAATGTGGATCACGGGTCTTTAAAATTCCTTTCAACGGAGCTTTATTATTGTTTATATTTAAGAATACTATTTAAAATCAGAAGCCAAGTTGAAAAGGAGAGTTGTGACATAGGGTGTGTATGTTTTGCATCTCTCAACAGTAATAATGTTAAAAGCAAAACTTCTATTTAAAAAATATGTCATTACAATTCTAGCCAAGGAAAGGCCGCTTTTAAAATTAAACACCTATGTTCTTAAATCAAACTGCTCACTTACTTTTCAGTATACAGCAGTACAATATGCATATAGCAGCCAATTAATTGCTCTGCCTTATATAATTCTTTTTTTCCTGGATAGCTCGAGGACCTTTGCAGCTGTTCCTTTCCAGCTTTGTGGGGAGCGGGGCCTGTTGTGGTCTGAAAAATAAGCCGTCAAACCACGTATTACCAAACCACTTATTACCAAAATAGAAGCCGCATGCCTTCTTCACTCTGCATTCATCTCTACAACAAGAGCGGCATGCCTCTCCCTGGAAAAGTAGTTGGGAGGACCTTAAAGGACACAGTAGACTCATCTCCGATCAGCTGCATTAGTTTTTATGGACATCAGGGGTTGACGAGTCACATTTTTTTCATCCCAAAGCATCCCAGCAATGTGAAGTTTGTATGTATTTAAGTGCATGCAGGGTGAATATTTAGCCAAACAAAGGCTGGTGTTGGGAGTGGTAACAGTGTAGTAAGTTTTTATTCTTTAAATAAAAAGAGGATGGCACAATGACTGTAACTAGAGATCTCAAATGCAAATGGAGTGTGGAGACAGACCAAGTTAAGAAGGTAGGCCAACTCCTATCATCTTTCCCTTATAGGGGAGGAGACATTTTTCCTGGGGTAAAAAAGCACATCATGGAGGGTTTTCCCTCTACCCCATCACCTAAAACAGCGCAGTCCGGAACTGCATCAGGAGTCATTTTCCCAGGCTCTGATAAGCTTGAGTCATTTTATATTTCATATTTGAGTTTGTCATATAACTTTGTGCTCTGGAGAGATATAATAGTATTGAGTTGTATTTCTAAAAAAACATCTTTTCCTGCAGCTTTTGGTTTTTACTGTAGGGAAGTATAAGGCATTAGAAGCTCCTGTATTACACAGCTGCTACATGCTTTTACAGCCTCAGTTCTTCTGAACAGTAGGAAGTGTTCTTCTACATTATAGAAACCTGTTTTACATAGAGGCTGGTGGGCAGGAATCCTGCTGGATGGTTCCCAACGCGTGTGTGTTTACATTGATAGAGATGTTAGGGCTGTTTTTATTTTTTCAACCATACCTTTATTTCAGTATTCTTGTATTCAATTTATGATTCTGAGATGCCTTTTTTAAGTTTCTAGGAAGGGAGTTGTGAGCGCAACTTTTATAGCTTCTCTGTCAAGACGGATCTACCAGAATGACTCTTTATCTAGAAACACCAGCATTCTCAATTGGCCCCATGAAGGAGCACTCAGTACTGGCTGGTTTTCTTGTAGTGGAACTATGAACATTTTTTATACATTTTATTACAGGAACCAAAGAGTTAATTCATCCAGTCAATATCAATATTGTCTCAATAAAGTCTCATTTTAGCGTTTGGTCAGCCTCAGTCCTTAGGTTAACTTTTTGTGCCAACAGGGTTTACATAATACATAAATACACTGGTACCTGTAATAATGTAGTGTATTACTTCCTGAATGCATTATAGCCTCTTAAGCACATCATAATCAAATTCCTTAGGATTATCTTCTGCATCCTCTTCTGTAGGCAGGTTTGTATACCAGTTTGATCATTTTTGTCTGGGGAGTGCTTGTTAACCTGAGCACATATGGGACTTTTTGTTCTGCTGTTACAAACCCTGTGGAGGTACATCTGCTCTTAGGAGTGCGGGTTGCCCCATGCTCACATTTGAAAGAGTATTAGGGCTTCTTTTGTTTTAAAGTAGGCCCCCCACTAATATTTTTATACCCTTGATATAATTACCCTGCATACCATTACAGTAGCTATATTTCAGTTCATTCCTGTTCTTTTATTTACATGGTTATAAAGCTTTTTTTTTTTTACTCTTCTACTTTGTAAACATTTTAGGAAACCCAAGAAAAAATGCTATCAACCATAAATAGAGCGTTTTCTGACTGTATGTTCACGCATTTGTTTTGGTCTTAAATTCCTTTCCAATTTGTCGTGAGTGCAATGCATTACTGCAAATTGCTTGCTTTTGGCAGGCGTGACACTGAACCCTTGTACTGGTCCCTTTCCATGTGTTATGATTTTTTTTACCTCCGTTGCAAATAAAACTTTTTCCCTCCGTTTAGCTACCCTTACATTTTGCCTTCATACACTGGTATGTGTTTTTAACCAGAAACACTATAGCACTCTTAGTTCTTGTTAAATGCTTCTGTATGGAATTGCTGCAGCCACCAAATGCGCTGTTCTTAGCCATGTCCAGCTTGCAGTCACAGTAACAGTTTGTCCTTATGCCTGTATGTGGCAGGATCTGAGTCAACAGGAAATGTGGCATTGTACGTGGTACTTTAAACATCCCTGGCAACTTCAACCCTTTTTATTACAAAAGGTGAAAAAGCGAGTAGTTCTAAGATACGACTGTATGCGGAACATAAATGTGTGCTTTTAAAATTGCACAATAGCCTCTATAAATGAGAAAATTCTGCTGAAGTATTAGCTGTCTTACAGCCTCATTACTTCTAGATAACCCGTCTTATCAAATTCCTCTTTCATCTCTCCTGTGGTATTTTTCTGGTGTCAGACTTCGCTCTGTCACATAAAGGGCGTGCAGCCAGCAGTTTAGACCTTACATTGAGGAGGTGACTGCTGGCGTTACCTCAGGTTGGATAAACAAGCGCGCTCTGTTCATGTGTTTTAAAATGTAAAAAATCCAGCAAATCATTAATGACAAATTGTTAATTTCACCTCACGTTAGTGAACTGATAATTCCTTTATACAAACACAGACTTTTTTGGGTTATGCAACTTTTATCTGAAATTATTTTTATCTCCTGGAAGCAACAGGCCCAGATTAGAGTGCATGGCAAATACAGAACTAGCCAAACAAATATCCTTTTCTGCGAATCAAAAATCCAGTTTGTTCCTTGAGCGTCAGCACATCTTCTACGGCTATTTGTAATTGCAATTGCATAGCAGCTGGGTTAAAGTCCTTGTATTACTATACAGCTTTAAGATCATCTGAAGGCCTAATCTTGCTGTGTTATGATTCTGTACTTCCTTCTTTGTTGCTTTGTTTCGTCTAACCTCTGTTTAAAATATTTATAGTTTATTTTTCAAAAAAGATTTATGCAATTAAGAAATCCTTGTCCTTCTAAGAGTTAGAGATTATCCACTGTCAGAAGGCATCAGATCCACCACCTGTCATGACTTTGAGCCAAGCAGTCATGGACAAAATTCCAGGGAAGACTTCTGGATCAGGTTTAGAGATGCTTTGACATTTTTCTGGTTTTATAGTTTCCAGCTATTTGAATCTGAACTTTGTGAAGCTTTTTTTTTGATTTAAAAATACAGGAGAAATTAGATAAAGGAACTTTCTGTTACTATTATTCACGATTGCACTTACTTTTCTCTATAATAAGCAAGCAGTCATTGAAATCTGGGTTAATCCAAACCGGAGAAAACTCACAGGAGTGACCCACATAGTATAAAATCCACTCTGTACCCTTCCCTCTAAGTTAAACATGGTGTAGTCCCTGTTGTGTGGATTCTTCAAGAACTGAGTGGAACCTGGGAAATATTTTAAGAGTCAATTATCTCTGCAACCTGAGCTAGCTGAAGCATATAGTAACCTATATGAGGACTCGGAGATTGGAAGATAAAACCAGTAGGAAATTCCTTCCAAACTTGAATTGTTAGCTGTGTTAGCAATTGGAGTAAGCAAGGGCACTAGCCTTCAAATGCAAGCTTACTTGGTAAAACTGCAAGGAGTATGGGTCCTTGCTGTTGCATGACTTAAGGATATCCATATTCTGCTTTCCTGATGCCATTTTGTGGAAGTCTTGGAAAATTTAATAGCTTCACAAAACAAAAGCTGCAAAAGCTGTCAAAGACATGTACTGCCTCTTTCTTTTTGGTAACACTAAAATAAGAAGCCAGAGGTTGCCAGGTATTTCTACAGTTTGTTTTTTTGCAGTCTTAATGGCCACATCCTGACCCTGCTGAAGTCACCCAGCTGGGTTTACACTCTGCCAAGCACAGGTCTGGGCCTGCGTTTAAGCCCAGACTTGCCTCCGAAGCTTGGTGTTTACACATTAGCTTGTGCTCAGGAATAAAACTTTGTCCGATCTCTTACACACTAGCACAGCATTTTAGCGCAGGCCTGGACTGTCATTCCTGTGTCAGGCATAAGTAGAGTCACACCGCTGCCCAGGCCACAGCAGATATCCCAGCCTTGATTCTTTGTCGGCATGTGTAGATGTTTTCCATTTCCACTTCAGCCAGGCTAGCAGCTAGCCACATGCAAAGACGAGATGTGGGAAGTAGAGCTCAGCAGGGGTAATCCTGCCCTGAGACCCTCTAGTATTACAGGACAAAGCCAAGCAGTTCTAAAGCTGTTTGGCTGTAGAAGGATTTCCCAGGTGTCAGGAGAGCCCTGGAGGAAAGGGTACAGCTGTGTAGACAGCTGGGAATTACCCTCATTTCTCCTCCGACACAGGAGAGGGCAGGCAGTGAAAAGGCCATGGCCAAAGCACTGCTGCATTCTGCAGATCCCCTGGGGCCACTGCGGCGAAAACAACTTTCATTTGCTCTTTGGGTCCCACCTGCTGTCTGGGACACAAGGAATCAAGTAGTCGCCGCAAGGCCTCCCTGCCCTCTGTGGGGATAGACTGGGCAGCATGGCAGGTTCTGGGTGATGAGCTTGGGGTGTCTATACAAGCACGCTGAGCTGCCACTGGACTTTGCTGTGCTCTGGTTTTGCTCAGCAGCACGGCACTGCGATGCCAAAGGGTTCTGAGGCGGAAAATTCTTCCTCAATGCCCAGCCCGCTCCTCTGAGCAGGGAGGAGAGGGAAACTCAAGGGACAGCATGATGGGCTACCCACTGGAATGCAGTTGCTGGGTAGGATTTGAGACGTACCAATTCTGATGGCCCCTTTAGCTAACAAGCTCAAAACCTATCAACTTTTATGGAATTGGAAAATTAATTAGGTCAGCACAATGATGAATGATCTGTGAAACAGTTTTGTTGTTTAGAGTCCAAGTACTGTCTGCATTTATTTTTTGGCAAATGATTATACATTTTCATGGATAATTCTTCAGCCTTTATTTGAGTGTTTCAAGTATGTCTGCCTCCCTTATTTGTACCCCCGAATCCCCAGTTGAAAATAAAGCTGATAAAAAATAACATGTTGGTGATGGCTTACAGAGTGAACCGCAAATGGTGATGTGTATGTCCACATGTGTCTTCCAGAAGTGCTACAATACATACCATACAACTGCCATTTATAGGAATGTACTTATGACGTATTGAGAGAAAGATGCAACGATTAACATCATTAGTTTCTGTCTAGAACTAGAAGTATTGCAATAAAAAAACAGGTAGCTGAAGTATTAAATGCAGCACGCTCCAAAGACTAAAAAAGATGCACTACTACATTTAGTATGTAGTTAAGCGTAACAGTCACAGTTATTGTAATATTTTCCTGCATCCCTTCAAATGCTTTTAACATAATCTGGGATACGGGGGCTTCAGGAAAGTGATGCAGAAGTTAGTTTACAGAGGTGCTAATGTGCCGACTACATCAAATGCTGTAACGTATGCACTTCTGACAGTGTTTTGGTTCTTATTGAAACCTTTCTGAGGCAAATGAAGGGTCATACTGATAAAAAGGGTATCATAGCAAGTTTCTTCTTTGTTTAAAAATGAAAATTCTTATACAATTTGGCTTTGTTTTTTGATCAGAAGGTATTTATGTACATTTTCTAACGGAATTAGGGTATTGATTTCCACAGTTATGCTCACAAGGATCCTGCTGGTATTTTTTTAAACTGTTACCATAGCCTCAGCTGAGACATGATACCTAGCCAAGTGCATGCACTTGCCTTGTTACAAACTTAAATGAAACGGATTAGATTAAACCACCTTCACTAACTTGTTTTACTGTACTGATTAATACAAAAGTTATAATTATCAATAACATAATTTTCCCATGGCAAATCTATTTGTGCACATGGCATTCATCAGAATAATTGTATTAAAGACAGCTTATTGAGAAAATAAATAAGAATTTATGCACGTATTTGGGTAATTCCAGAAGAATTACTGGGGAGAAAGATTCCTTCGAATTGAGATTATTTAGATTTTGGCTTCCTAAAAATTTATCTAGCTTTCCATGTCCCATTGCAGTATACAGTATGTTAGCTACAAGGGAGGAACACATTTCAGACAGTCTTCTGCTCTGATGTGCAAGATTTCTCTCTTGGTCAGAGATACTTTATGTCCTGATCACTACTGATACTGTTCACGATGCACAAACTAGCAGAAAATTCACTGAGAATGATTTTATGTATTCTTTGGGAGGAGTTTTAATTTTTTATCGATGAAAAGTTATTGATCACATCTGAGGGTCCTCTACAGAACTTTGCGGGAATTAACTAAATCAGTTTGCCTCTTTATTCGATTGTCTGGTATGTATGTGGAACCAGCTGTGCCATAACAGCAAAACCACTGTGCTTGTGACTGAGATGAACAGCAGAGAGTTTTCAGGGATCGCTAGGCTCTTCCGCTCTGAATGGACTCACCTCCTGTCTGCCAGGACTACTCTACCTCCATAATCATTTATCATTTTTAACTCCCTGTGATGCTTTTTTTTTCCATCAGACCCATATAACTGGAGATTTTGTTTTCCATTTTTTGTATGCAATACCACCCCTAGGTACAGTCTGCATTATGACTTGCATTTTTGAAAGGTTCTGTATTTTTGTCTGTTTCCCGTCCAGTTGTTTAGAAATGTGTAGTCAATTAAAAATGTACATGCACTGAGACAATTCCAAGTTGTATACACACCTAAAATCCACAAGCTTAGAGTATATTTCTTTCACTAAACATGAAAATGGCAGCTGAGAAGACCTCTATTTCACTTAGTATGCTTTTTACTAAAGTCATCTTTTCAGTATTATATTAAAGCCAGTGGTTCAAAACTCTTCACCTAAGTAAAAAAGCATTAGCTGCTTGTCGCAGTTAAAAATCTCACTGAGATGCTTGTATTCTGGGAATAAAAGACCCTAATACAGCTGTGTTGAAAACAGCACAGTGAGTTTTTCAAAGATGACCTTCACCTGCAAAATTGGCATTCTTGTGACCTCTGAGATCTGGCTGTTATTTAGTGAGTTCAGGTCAAGGTTTTCTTATGTGTTCTTAAAGGGTTTTAACAATATAGGATTCTGATCCTCAGTTTTGTTCCTCCTATTCTACCATATTGCAAAAGAAGTTCTAGAGAACAGAATGCCCTGGGAGGGGGAAGCCATGACCTGCAAGACGACAATCAATAGCATCTGGCAGTCATTTGAGGCCCCAAATCCATGTGACTTGCCATCACTGATGAGGCTGGCACCTCAGATTTCCTACCCAGGAGCTCTTGAGTCTAAATGTTACCTTGTTTAATCACCAAATCACACTACCAAGCTGCTGCTGTGTGGGTAAAGCAAAAGGCTCCTATTTATAGGCTTGGAGTTTTTTCCTAGTTGAAAGACTATAGCTTTCTTTCACAAGGAATCACTAACTGGTTTTGAGAAATAAGTTTTAAAATGCCTGCTGACATTTCAAGGAGCCTGATGTTCATGCTACACCGATGCTGAGTTTCTACTTAACGTAAAATCCTGTGTAAATACATTGTGACTTCTGTAGAATAGTAAATCTGCTCTCTAGATAAACCATTATATTGCTTTTCCTATTGGTGTCATTAGGTGAGCTCACTGGGCCAGATAACACAGAAGGGCAGCTCGGTATTTCCCAAGTGAGGAACCTGATGTAACATGCTGTTAGCAAGTGAGACGGCATCAAGGCAAGTATTAGGCAATGAGACGTGACAGTGTCTGTAATGCCAGGATATCCCTACGCAGTGTGAGTGAGTTGCTAGGCAGTAAGCTGACAGCCCGCTATCGCAAGCACCTGACAAATGGTATGTTTCTTGACGAGCTTTCTTAGGATGCAAAAAAAAAAAACTTCAGTGTAAATAGACAGGGGCAGAGCTTTTTCCAAAAGTTATTCTCCCAAATCTGATTCAATTTCCTTTTTTTCCCACCCCCTTACTTCCCTCACTCTTCAGTAAATTCCAGGGTTGATTTTTCTTTTGACCAAACAGAATAGACAAGGGAGCAAAAACAGTAATCAAAAATCCTGTGGAAAATAATATCTTGAGATTGTAACTGGAGAGGAAAGGTGATTGCAAGCTGTCTCCCAACTCTAAGACTCCCCCAAAAAAGTCTTTCTTTGCAAATTCAGGATCCTTGGGAGTTCTGCAGATGTTGCAAGGAATGGGAAGGAAAGCGGTAATGCTGTTTAGCATGATTCTTTTGCACCTTTTAATTGCCAGACATAATCTGGATAGCAGACACTGGTGCTCAGTGAAGCATTTCTTCCACTTCTATAGTTTCTCCCCCCTTTGCACGACTGTGTGTGGGAGGGGGGATTAGTGCATATCCATATGGAAGGGAGCTAACAGTTTCTTAGTGAGCTGTGCTGCAGGAGTGGTAAAGAGACAGCAAAGGGAGCAGGAAATGATGGAGGAGGGGAGAGGACTCCAATTCCACACTTAATGGAAGTGATGCAGAATTCCCCCGAGGACGCGAGGGGCTGAGGACACAAAGGCTATGACCCTTCCATATGCCTTGCAGACCCCAACTGGAGAGGCACTTTAAGTAATTCATCAACGCGAATTCCAGAATGTTTTTTTTCCTACTTCATGGGATTTTCCACTGGACAAGAAGGAGAAGGATGTGCATTACTTAATGGGAAACTGAAATGAAGGTCGGTTGTTTGATATTTCTTCTGTAAATCAGCAGGCTGGATCATAGCTTTATGTTCATAATACATTAAAGCGGGGGATCAGCTACTTTCAAAGACATCGTTTCTCCTCCCTGGGTACCAAGAGCCTGGAAACTCCTGAAATGAAAGGTAGGGGAAGGGCAAGAGGTAGGGGAGGGAGTGGGTTGTGTGGGAGCAAGCCAGGACTTTATACAGTCCCCGTTTCCTTTTTCCAAGATCAAATCCTCTTCTACAATATTTCCGAGGCAGCTGCAGACTTAATGACCTAGTATTCAATCAGTGACCCATTAGTACTTCTCAGTTTAAGAAAGCTGTCGCTATATCAGCATTCATGTTTCTGCCCAGAACTTCCACAGTATGTAAAAACTCTGACACCCAAATCAGCCCCTGCTTTTCATCTATAGAAGGAAATCTTAGTGACAGAATTCTTCAGATCGTCTCAGATCAACAAGAAAGAGATGTCCCACTGAAATCTGGCATATCCTCTGGGATCTGTGGGAGTCAAGGACAGTTTTCCCCAGGCAGGCAGCTTTTCCAGCCAGCTCCCTAGCTGCATGGTCTTTCTCTGAGACACTACATGGGAACTATGCGGAAGAGATAATATAGTCCTCTGCCGATTAATTTTTCCTGGCATATTTCCATGGGCCTGAAGAGCAGAAAACATGTGAAGAACTAGGAGGCGAGATCTGGCCCTGTGTATTTTCCTGAAAAGCTAGCTCTATTCCATACAGCTGCTGGTGGTTCTCTCCCTTTATATTTTTCCTAATAAAACCAGACGTATAATTTTTTTTTCCTAAGGAAGTTTCTTGAGCTATTATGCATATTTTGCTATTGTTTTGCAAGTGTTGCCTGCTTTATTGCACACTGGCATTTTTGTTCCCTTTATTCTTACAGGTCAGTAGACCAGCTAGTAAGTCTAATTGCCCTCATTCTGTTCTGCTGCTTTTGACAGATAAGAGCTGTAAACTGGGTAATATCTTGTCAGTATACTTCAAACTTCCTGCCTTATAAGCATCCATCCAACCTGCTGCCTTTTCTCACGGCTCATTGTGGAGCAATTGGTTTAAATACCTGTCTCCAGTTACTTAATAGAAAGAAACCAACAGAAGAAATAATTGATTAAATTGAAATGGAAAAGTCTTGAAAGATGTTTCCCACCTGTATGAATGCAAACCATAAGCACTTAACTCACATGGGGTTAGAGGATGCGAGGGAGAAACAGAAGACCTTTTTCTTCAGATCCTTTCTTAATGTTCTCTTTCTAAATACACGGTGACATAAATTTCACATATGCACATGCTTGTTCCTTCTGCCTCAAACCAAAATTGGTTCAGTCTGACTTTTTATTAATATATTATAAATAACTGGTAATAAAAAAACCAAAGAACAGAACCAAGGACTGTTAGTCTTGAGGATCTTCTCTACCTCCAACAGTAGCTTATATTAAATGCTACAGCAGACAGCATAATGTACCTGAACTTTATGCAAAATAGATAAAGGAGAGAAATTTCTCCAATTAGTGATCAGTTTATGCTGTGAAGCATCACCGACATGAATGCTTGCAGTTGTTCTCCCTGTCAGCATGTTGCTATTATACATGTACATGTCTAATCCTTAAAAAAATCTTCTAAGCTATTTGTTCCATTTGCTGAACTATTTTTTCTCTAGCACTGAGGCCCAGAGCCAAAGTAGTACATTGCATTAACATGCATCTAAAGAGAGTTAATGCAAACTTCTATTGTCTCTTCATTTGACAAGGTGTTTTCTCTTTCTCATAGCATATGATAGGGTGTAAGATGTGTTTCATTTGCTTCACAGCTTCTGCTAATCCTCCCTGCCATGTAAAGATGTAGAGAGGTTTCCTTAGGACTCGGACTGCCTGGCCCCTCTCTTCCCAAGAGGTAGAACAGAAGTCTTCACCCAGCTGCTGGTCTCAGCCTCAGTCAAGCTGGGAAGCTGCCACAGAAGCAGAAGTTGTGCCAGGAGCTGTGCTCCCATGCTTACCTGCAGAGAGCAGAGCAAAGCTGGAGCTGGGAAAACACAGCTCTGACTGAGGGAATTGTGATGGTGTGCCAGGCTGGGGAGTAAATTCTGCCTGAAGGCCTTGGTGCCCCCTCTTCCCTCAGCAAGCCCACTATGCTCCCACAGGAGATCTGTAATATTGTATGCTGCTGAAAACATTGTGGACTTTTTGATCTTTGGAGTAGAAACTGTCACTGTCTATATGTTTGTGTACCCACGAGTGCATTGGCCTACTGGTTTCACTGGATGACGGTGATAATGCAGATAAGAAATTTGTCTCTAATTCTCATCTGTAGATTAAAGCACTTAAACACACTATTTTTAGTTTCTCTTGTTTTACAGTCTTCTCTTGTGATTCTTTTAGGTTCTTCTTCCTAATCCTCTTTTGATACATTTTTTAAGCCAGAAGACAAAATGCAAAATAGTATTTAAGCTAAGGATCTATTGCTGAAAATAGTATCATATTTTCAGTGTTTTCCGTACGCTTTGTTTAGTTATATAGTGCTAGTATCCTATGCCACTTTTATTGGAATATGCCCGTAATTGAGGTCCACTACATGCTTAATTTTAAGTCCATCTTCAAAAATCCTCCCCCAACCCAATTCTGGATTTCATCATGTTTTTCCATAAAACCCACCCGAGCTGCTGTTGATTTAGACAGAGGTTCCCAAATTCAGTTTGCTTGGATAGTATGTAGAAGTCATGATTGTCCTGGTAGGAGCAACTGCAGTAGTTTCCATGCAGGCACAGGCATCTCCCATTCCTTCCTCTTTATTCCCCTATCATTATGCAAACACACTCACCAAAGTAGTACTCCTGTCTTGGCTCTTGCACTGTTCTCTAGTACCTCTTCTTGTCCTCAACATCATGCCCTCACCTGCATGGACAGTCCCAAGCCTCATCCCTTTACCCAGCTATTTCTAGTCCCATTGGCTAATTGGTATCCAAATGCTATCCAGGGTTCACAAATTATCGTATGTGTGTAACTATCTGGGAATCCCAAGTAAAACATGCATTCAGTTCTGGCAGCCTTCTTCCTGAAGGGGAGATTTGAACCTTATCTTGTAAATTACCAGGCTGAGAGAGTGGGGACTGTTACTTACGACAAGCAACATTGTAATGAATAGTGGCTCTTAAATGCCAACTATTTAAAAAAAACAGATGTGACATGGGCAAAGTAAGCAATGAGGAGCACATCAAAATTTCTCTGCATTATCTTTCTGCAGAGTATTACATCATGTTCAAAGTGTTAGTCCTTAGCTGAGGTTACTTGGTGATCTAAGTTCAGTATTTCTATAGGAGAACCTCAGTCCTGGAAGCAAAATTTACCATGCTCTTTAGACACAAAGGAGCTTTCTGCTATACAGGTACATTTCATCTGTGCAGGGGACAGAGGCAACCAGGGTGAGACCTTAGAAAGGATTCCTGTAAGAATTAAAGGCCACTGGGAAATTCTCTAATTTCTGACTCAAGTTCAGTATGTACCTCTTCAATTTTATCTTCTCTAGTGAAAACTAAGAGTATCTGTAGAGATACCTAAAACACAAAGTGTAGCAAAACAATGTAGCTTATTTACACTTCTCCAGGGAGAGAACAAGACAATAAATCTGTCCAATTTTAGTTGCTGTTCGTAATGTGCTGAGAAGCGTTCAGATAGTGTGTTGGCAAAAGCGATGTCATAAACTGTAGTATAGAATAAAATACTCCAATTCTACATTATGTTAGAATAATCACTGGCAAAGTATTTTCTCATGCAACTCTCAAAGCATAAGTTATAATGGATAAGTCATTTTTCAAGGTATAATACTCCTCTGAGTCTCAGGTATGTGTTTTTACTGATATTATGTGTCATACAGCAGTAGCTGGAGAGGACACTGTAAAGCAACAAACTTTTAGATTTTAGCAGTGTTGAGTGTTTACTTCTAATGTTTTTACCTTTTTAGAATTTACCACTACATATTTATAGAAAGTATTAACCACAAACTTCATCCTAACAGTCAGAAGCTCTCTTTATATAATAGTATCATGGATTGGGTTCCTTGTCCTCATGATACATGGCTCCTCTTTTGAAAAATAAAAGAAAACTCTGGAAACAGAGATTTCATCGTCTCACATATTTAGCATGTATCTGGTTTAGATTTGTAAGACTCAGACGTCAATCTTTAAATGACGACTTCCCAAGCATATCAGTGAGGAAGGATGATATATGCAAATGAAAATTAACTTATAGATGTCAGTTTTGGCCACGGAATGAATCAGACTGCAATAAAAGTTTAGGTGAACACTGGCTAAAATACACCCATTGTATTTTCGGAATTTGCTTGCTGAGTGTACTTTGAAGCCTTTCCAAAGTATACAGGAAAAATCTCTTCAAAATTTCAAGTTCAGCAGCCGTCTCCAGCTGAGACACAGTTATAAACACTAGACCTTCCAGTCCAAGTGCTCCACGTCAGATGATTTTTCTCAAGAAACAGGCCTTGCCTCCATACAGACTGACTTCTTATTTACTTTAAAAATATATATTTTTTTTCTTTTTTCATTTAACAGTCGCTATTCTGATGAAAACTAAAGTGATTTTTCAGCATGGATTCTATAGGGCTGTGAAAATGTCGTGATTATATTTTCTGTTTAAAATGAAATTTTGAAAAGTCTCTACATTCCCCATAATATTTATATTGGTATGAAAACTGTTTCACAGCTTAAGAGAGAATTTGGATCTAGAAAGCTGGATTAATTTCATACATGGGTTTCTCAGTTCTAGTAGAGAATATTGAAACCTTATGTAGATGTTTTTCTAAGTGTTGTTTTGTCTCTTTCTTTTAATGTAAATGATCTTGAATAGTGTTTGCTAAGCCCTAACATTCAGCATTCTCTAGCTGTCCTGTCTCTGTAACTGAATTCGATCATCCTGATAACGCTTGAGTTACACAGGAAAAAATGCAGTACCTGGAAAACATGGAGTACCTGAGACATTATCTCTACCTTTTTTGTTCTCTTGAAAATGAGTAACTAAAACTATATTGTAACTTGGCTTCCTAATTTTCATTTAGGCAGGTATGTAGCACAACATCAGAGTACTTATTCCATCTAACTCCAGCTCCTGACAAGCCACTTTACATGCAGTATCATGATACCAAATAGATTACCAGCAGATAAGACTTACAGAGCAAGACATATGGACTACAAAAGATGATGGCTTGCTGTTCTGCTTATCTCAAAAGTATTCCCAAGACATTTATATAAATGATTCTGAAAATACTGGCTATAAAACAATCTATGTTATCTATTTTAGTAATTTAAGCAGTGTTACTTATTAAATCTAAAGCTGAACCATCTGACTATCCACATCCTTCATAGCAAAGCTCTTCATTAATGGATGGCAAGGCCTTCAATGGAGTCGCACCTATTTATACTATAGACATTATACTCTTAGATTTTCAGACAAGGATTATTAGCTGTGGATAAAAAAAGACATCGTAGATTTGCTTTGTTCTGCATTATTTCTGAAAATACTTTACAGTGTTTTACAAACAGTGCAAAAAAGTCTGTTTTCCCATCTTTGCAAGCAGTAGCAGTTATAATGGCAGGGGATAGCAGAAGCATAGTAAACCAGCCAAAAAAGCAAAGGTACTGAGTCCAGTTACTTCCTATGAAGCTCAGGGGAATGATGAGGTGCAATCCATAATTTCTTCTATATAGGAGGAAGAAACAGTCTAAAAAAAAAAAAAGGATTTTGAGGAAACTCCTAGAGAAGGGATGAGGTAAGTGTTTAGTATGTTTATGACAGTATTATCATTGCATTGTACCTCTACCATAATAAGTAACAAAATGCTCAGTACATCTCTAATGCCTTTCAAAGACTTCAAGGCTGCTAATAAGCACTAAGGGATGGATTGTGACTGACCATTCTATGACTACAGTGGATGAGGGATGCAGTGTAAAGTGCTTCCCTAATTTATGTGACCCGCATGAGGACCAAGCAGGCTATAGTCTTGCCCAGAAGGCAGGGCACAGGATCTGCCAAATTGCTCTTACTTGCTTCTCCTCATACAAAAAAGAGAGCGACCTATGGCTCTGTCCTTCCCCCTCCTCTATGCCTGGACGTGGAGAGGTAAGTACACAGCACATCTCAATGGAGTAAGCTTCCCACGGCACAACTAAAGAATTCTAGGAAGTTTCCTTCTTTTTAAAGCAGACTGCTTCCTGATTTGCCCATATAACATTACCTCTTAATGACAATTTGACTGATTAACTAAATGGTATTAGCTTAATCTGCTCCTAATTTATTACACTCTATAATGAAACTATACTGAATCTGTGCGTGCAACGTTTCCTGTTGTATGGTCAAATGTAAAGATTCCTGGAAACTTAAGTTGAGCATCTCACTGATAACATTTCGTATCACAGAAACAATGGAGAGCCAAGGGGTGTATGGGTTTGGTTTTTTAACTTTTTTCCAGTTGCTAAACATTTTGCTCAAAAATTGAAAAATACTTTTTCCTTCTCCAAATAGCTGTTTAATCACTGCTTGAGGTTGAAAAAAGTGTGTTGGAGCAGATGGCAAGAACACAGGATTTAAGCAGGGGACAGATGTAACCATATTAGGGAGCCTGGAAGACAAATCTCTTGAAGTCTTGTGGCAGACGTGATCATTACTTTGTTTACATAGATGAAATATTACTAGTTTCAATTAACAGTTGCTGTTGTCCGTATTTGGGATCTTTCCCCTTCAGATGGTCATTAAAACCTGTTGTAAATCATCATGTTTGTGATACTTCCACACAGTGCATAAATCATGTAGGCATCCCAGCATCTCCATTCTTTATGGAAAATGTGTAGATAGATATTTATACAACATAAAAAATTGTGTTTGCTTTTTATTAAGCAGTTTACAAGTACTGTCTCTAATGACGTACTGTCTCCTGTGATGTACAGGGGCACCAGGAAAGCAGAAAAAGGACACCTGTATTCGGGCTCTGTGCTGCCAATCCATTCTTTGCCTCTAATTGTCCCCGTCGCAAACGGCTCCTCTTAGGGCTCTAACATAAAGCATCGTTCTGCCTTTCGTACATCTGGAGCGTAGGAAGGCGACACAGTAAAGAACAGTATTCTCTTCCTGTGGAAAAATCCGTGGGTTGTGTGAAAGACAGTGAGGAAATAACATGTTATCTGTGTGCAGCTTCCTCGCTGCTGAGACATGTGGAAGAATCTTTGTTGACTTTGGGAAGACAATGCTTTGCAGATGTAAAGAGGAAGTCCTATTAAAGTGTGTGTGTGTGTGTGTGTGTGTGTACAGACACACTTTATTTATGTCTATATATATACTTATATGGATGTTTGGGTGAATTCAGAAGCTGCTGCTTGAATACACTCTTTAAAAAGTTGTGATCTTAAAAATATTAAGAAAAACCCAGAACCAGTTCAGACTGCTATTATGTTGTTATAATTCCAACTCATTCCTTCATTACTGCTGGAACTGCGAAACAAGTAGATGTGTATACCTAAGGAGGTGTTCTAGCGTTAATCACAATACCTTTAGGAGCAAATATTAGCACATCAGTTGAACATATTGAATTAGAGCAGCTGTGAAGCACACATCCACTCTTCAGTACAGCATTCTTGGTAACGTTTTCTTCCTCCAACTGTAAACTCTTAACATGTAGGGTGTCTAGCGTCTGCTTGAACCAGGTTTCTCTGGTACGGACATTTTTATCTGTTAGAGTATTTTTTGTGCTTAGTTTCAAGTTTAAGTGAACCAACTGAAAATTCCATTTTGTTATGATTGAAGCAGGAAGCTTGTCCTCCTTATTAAAGGGTAAAAGATAATATGTGTGTATCACTTACTAAGCATAAACATCCTCCAAAAGGAAAGAGGAAAATGGTGATAGTTACAGCAATGTTATATTTATCTGGTTCTGACTCCTATTTTACCTATAACAAAGGCAAGGATACCAGAGAGAATCACAGATCAAAAAAGTAGGAATATGTAACGTGTAAATGTCACAGACTACTTCTTACTAGAACCTGGATATTAATTGCACAATGTAAAGCACTGCATTTATAAAGTCAGACTTGTATAGGTGAGCACTCCAAAATCAGGAAATAGCAAAATTAAGGTGGCAGGTACTGCAACTGTGCTTCAGCATTGTGATGCAGTCTTGAGGTATGATTACACAGTTTCAACAAAAAATTATACAATTTTATTCTCATAAATTGACAAGTAAATTTAGCAATATTTTACATTTCTTTAGTGTCTCTCACCCTGAGAATGTGTGAATGTGTGAATCTCTCACCCTCTCACTGTGTGAATTAAGTGCAGCAAGACTCATGGCATGACTTAGTCAAAGAATAAGAATAGACAATAGCACTTACAGGTTATATAAATAAAATATTTTCTACTATATTCTCATTCCTTAGGGAACCATATGCTTTAGCAGTTATCCGATTGGGACATCTCATATCAAACTGATTTTAACTAGTGACTTTTTATGATAATAACTGTTTCTCGATTCAGACAATGTTAGAATAACTTTGCTTAGCGCCAAGTAATTAGTAATTAATGAAGTGCTAACTAGGTGCCAAAATGTAAGCTATACTCTTTCAAATCATTAGTTACCAAAACAAGATTAAGAAGTATCTTTCCTGCAGTACTCAGGAAGCTTGGCGGAAAGGCAACAAAACTAATCTGATTTTATATTAATGTATAGTTTTAATTCCAGAGCTTTGTATGCAGCATGATACGATCAGTCATAATAAAACACTTTCTTTTTTTTTCCTTAAAATTTTTAAAATAATTTGTATGGTGATCTATACAAGCAAAGACGATTCCATCAAAGTAACTTACATTATAGATTTTTTAATCTAAAATGCTTTTGCTATCTTCTGTTAATGAAAGCATAATAAACAGTGACTGTACTCTGCTGGCATTTTTACAGACTTAGACTTTACAATAGCAAGTGCTTCAGATTGCAGTCTCAACAGTTCATTACAGCTGCTCCTGCAAACATTACAGTTTGTGTATGGAAGCATACACATTTTATGTTGCCTAATGGAAAAATGTTTTTGATCTGTGAAATTAGAAATACGCGGATAAATTTCCATCCTCTCAGTTGGTAGATAATGTTGAAGATGCAAGCTGTTGCTTTCAAAAGAAAATGTTATATCCTCTGTAGTTTGAGGGGTTTCTATGTACGGTGAAGCTAGTTACACTCTTGCAGAGAAGTGTAGTTTCTTTGTTGGGCAGTGAATTATACAAATAATCGTTGCTAATAAAATTTGGGATAAGTGTGTCTGAAAAATAACTTCTGAGATCCATAGCAAATAATTATTCAGAAGAATACTTATCTGCAGGATGGCTAGACAAATACCATGTCTGAATTTGTTCTCTCAGGTGAAAGTGGTGATGGCAAGTGTGATGTCCCGTGGGCTGTAAGATTGTCAGCCACGTTCATTTGGAGTGATTCACGTAACCATGTTTGTTCAGGTTTGGCCCTGTGCACCCATTCCCTCGCAGTCTGCCAGTCACAAGTGACAGCAGTTTCCTGTTACTTTGACGGCAGCTTTCTTCATTATAACCAACTATTTTGCCACATATTTTCATCTAGTCATTTCCTCTCTTTTTGATGCTTCCTGTGATTTGAATATTTAACAGCACAGCTGCAATATTCAACTAATAATGAATTTTAAATGCAATATTTAGGATAATGGGGAAAATCTGTACCTATAAAATAATCAGGAACATCAGCTATGTGTATAAAGTGGGCAGCTGAATATTGGAAGGTGGTATCTTGGAAAAGATTTCGGAATCATAGGGGAAAAGCAACTAAACATGGGGCTTTAGTGTAAAACTGTGGCATTTCAGCACTTAAGTGGAATTGGGCATTTCAGTTTCACCGTCTAACGTACATTCTCCCTCCCACTCATTCTTTAAAACTGTTTTTGAGATGAAATGATAGCAAGAAATGCAACGTTTTCTGGTTTTCTCCATTTCATATCTTGACATGTTGCGTGCATGATTGTGTTCATACACTGAGGAGAGATTTCTGCTGAACTATTGCCTAGGATGCCTGTGTGTTTCTTAACCTTTTGGTTTAGACCCCTCTACAGTGTATAACCAGATTTCTTTCCTCCTGTATGTTCTGCGTTGCACTGATGACAATTCATCAATATTGAATGTCACTATATTGTGTTCCTACACAGTTGGGTCACTCTGAATATCTTCACAATCTGCCCCACAATTGTGAGTAATTTTGTGTCTTTTACAAATGTTGTTTCCTTCTTTATAGCCCTTTTTCTAGAGTATTTTTAAGGGTATATACCACACATGTCCTATCACAAAATCTTAAAAATACGTGACTCTCTTGGCTTTTCACCATAATTGTGAATGACCATGCGTTCTCCTGTTTCATCTCTCTTAGTTTTTGGTGCATGACATTGCTTCTTCCTCACAACCCACTATGTAGTTTTTCTGGAAGCATTTAATGACAGAATTGTAAAATGTCTTTCAAATTTTGTCACCTAACCCCTATATCCACCACTTAACTAATGCAGAAAAGCTTGTTTTATGAGACAAAGTAGTTTGTCTCCTGCTTTAGTGAAGGAGAACAGCTTACAAAAGATTTACCTTTGCTTCCCCCTTCTGAGGTCTTTACTTCCTTTTTTTAAAATTTTCTTTTCTTCCTGTAACCTTTTCTTATTTCTGTGTTAAAAGTTGTTGTGGTCCCAAAACTGGTGAAACATTTTTTCCATTCACTGACCCACCTGCTGAAAACCTTGCAGAAGGATGGCATTTGGCATTTTATTTCCCTTTCATTTATCCTGGTTCAGAATGAGTTTGACCATGCCAGATTACTGTGGTAAAAAAAACAAGAGGAAAGAATACTCTTTTTCTAGGCACAAAGCTTTATTAAAATTGGGAAAATGGCTGTACCTAAAGGTAATGCCTTTCTGCTTTACTGTCGAACTTGTGCCTAGTTTCTCAAGTCCTTCCTGCCTTCTTTTCCTGTCACGGTTTTAAAAGCTGGTACCACTTTTCCAGCCCGTTGTACTCCTTTAATCTGGGCATCTCAAATATGCCCTGGATACCGGTACCTATATTCTCACCAGTCTGCAACTCTGTTAAAAATCAGGCACTATGTATAGCAGGTGGCTATATATTGGATGGCAGCAATGGGTTTTCCAGTATACGAAAAAATTACTGGCTCCATCTCCCAAGGATGTGAAGTAACTATCTTAATTCCATGAAAGAATGAAAACAAGTCAATTCACAAGTTAATGAGATTAGGTATTGTTTGCGAAGCATTCTGAATATGTATAAATGCTAGCTATTAATTACTGTAATAACTCACTCAGGCTGGAGCCTCCCTGGCGGGGGGTGTAAATGGAAAAGCGGGTGATGCCAAGTTCTGTCTCCGTGACAGCAGCATTGCCAACTCTTGAGACTTTATGGCAATTCTTGCAAGATCTGCTGGTTTTTTGAGAGCTTTCACTCCTGAAATGATGCAAACACCTTGAAGACCCTGCTTTCCTCCTGTGAGCTAGTCATTTCCCAACGACTGTGGGAGCAGAGAAAAATCTAGGAAGTCCTTGCACTGCGTTCCTTCTAAATGAATGGATTTCTTAGCAATGTAATGCTTTTTTTTTTTTTTTTTTTGAGCTAGTCCCTTTCCTTGCCCCAGTTGTCTTTCCTTAGAAGGGGAGCGGCGCCTCCCGGAGAGCTGTTCGTCTTTCCGTGCCTCCGATTCCCCCTCGTTTATCACCGGCGGTGGGGGTGCACGGGTGCCGCCCGCACCCAGCGCTTGGACAGCCGTCGGCAAGGGAAAGC
>NW_008824411.1:7761852-7782440 GCF_000699105.1 Pygoscelis adeliae | reverse complement strand
AGAGCAGGTTGTGGCCTGGATGGGGGGGGGAAGCTGCCCCCCTTTGCTGCCTAGAGAGGCCCCGGGAGCACGGGGGAGTAGCCGCAGAGCGGGCGAGGGGGTTGTTTGTGCGTGTGTGTGGATTGGCAGAGCCGTGTTCCCGCGTGGGTCACCGGGCTCTGCGCCGCGGTGGGGCCTGAGGGAGGCCGGGGCGGAGCGGGGTGGCGCGGTGGCTGTAGCTGTGAGATACCGCTATCCGGTCAGCCCTTCCCCGGGGGGGCTGGGGCACCTTCACGTTGAGTGGGGCCAAGTTACCGCGACATGAGCACGACCTCGGGTTGGGCCGGAGCACACGGGTGGGGGTGGGAGGGGCCTTCAGGGTATCAAGCCAACATATCGTTTCTTTTATTTAAAAGGGGGTAAGTTCAGAGCACCAAGAGTTCCTTGTCTTGCAGTAGGCAAGGATCTGCTTTAGAGGGTGGACAAATAGATGCTGTTTATTTTACATCAGGAGTGTTTGGCATATTTCTTTCCTGGCAGCAGATGCTGGAAAAGCAATTATATAGATATATTTTAAACCAAGATGAGTGGTGATGATAGGTAATAGTTTGAAGTAACTTGTCCCTGTGTATTTAATAGTAGTTAGTGGCCTGGTGAAATTCTGTGGGTATGTTTATCTATTCGAGAGATGCCTATGCTGACAAAAGGTGCCTTTGCACAGGTCTTGTTCCCTGTCGTCGTGTTTGTTCCGCCCCCCCCCCCCCCATTCCTATGCTAAACTAAGGGGCTTTGCTGTCATGGATAGCTAGAAGAGATAGAGGCTATTTCTTTTCAAATGGGATAGGTGGATAAGCAGGCAGTCAAATGTTTTGTAGGCCTACGGTTTTTGAGTTTCAAGACTGGAAAATGTCATAGGATGCACAATGATTATTTTCTTTTTTTTCTTATCGCTGCCTGCCTCTGCAGCTGACTTGATTTTAGTAGTATGGTGGTGGTGTTTTGTTTCTAAGCAAAATGGGCTTAACTTTCTATTCACATCAAACAGTGGTTTGCGACCTGTTTTGATATATAGACCTATTGTGTTTTTTAGTGGTTGTGCACGTTTTTGTTTAATGAACTTCAGCTCACCAGTTTTTTCTTTTTAATCTTCTTTAGGTCTCAGCAGGCCATTAGAAATAGTACATGGACCAAAGGTTGAAAACTACGGATACTGCCGATACTTTTGTATTATGTTCATGCAAATGGTTTAATTTTTTGACCCTCTTAAAATAACATCAAATAGAGAACAGTGAGGAGTAGAGAGATATATTGTTTCCCAGAGCTTTCTCTTGACAACATAGTTGTATTTTTTCATATATTATTGTAAGGTTTAGTATCTATGATAATATAGCCAGAGGACTTCCATAGGCACCTCTACATGAGCTGTACTAGCTTGGGCCCTGCCTCTGTGAATTGATATGATCCACACAGGTGTCAAAACTGCTTGAGTGAATTGGTACCATCAAGTACCACAGTATACCGTAGTACAGAAATTGATAATTGCTTGTGATCTTTACTAGCAGTGCCTCTGGTTACTCTGAAAAATATTTCATGTTTCTGGGATAAAGAATTAAGTTTCATTTATGTTTTGTTATTTTTATTTTTTTTTAAAGAAAATCTCTTGCGGAAGCAAAACTTACTGCTTTGTACAGCCTCTGTGCATCCCTGCATGTGGATTGTCTGCAGTCTTGCTCGGAAGTTTGCGAGAGCTAGGTCACTTGAATTGAAAGAGTGCCCTCTGGTGACATCTGTATTTAGAGTTTGGACTGTATGCAAAGAAGCATTCCTTTTTTCTGCTAGCCTGAAATTAAATATTCCTCCCAACAAGGCTGGAGATGTATTCTGCACTGAAATGCTAGTGTGGTGTGGCTGAGATGTGGGACAAGCAGTCACTTGCAAATACATGTGGAAGATGTACAGCAGTCACGTGGAGTCTGTTAGCCCCCTTGTGAAACATTCTACCTTGTAATTTATTTTGCTGGATTTTGATGAGCAATGTTTGATTCCTCAGTCCAATGGAGGAAAAAAACCAAACCCTCTTCATGAGGTTATTCTGTTTATGGTCAGGGTTTTTTTTTTCCGCTGAAACCTGCCTATGTGAAGAATTTTTTTGAGAGATCTTTTCCCTTCCATACTTGTATCTTGCTGGTGACTGTGTAGATTGAAAATCCCAATATTTAGATATTTTATTGATCTTGATGCTGCTCAGCACCAGTGAACAAGTATGAAGTTACAGGGCTGTTTAACTTCAGCTACTTGTGTAAACTTTGATTTTAAAATTGGCTATATTTGTAATAAATGTGTTTAAGACTTCAGAAAGCTAATGAAGTCTTAGTGTGCTAATGTTCTGCTTGACATGTCTTCGAATATTAAAAGATTTTAATTGATAATGACACACCTCTATCTTAAGCAGTTTCTTCCCTTTTTTTTTTTCGTTGAGATTAGGGATTAATCTTTTCCTTTACACTTGCTTGGAGCTGAGTCATTTGGGCTCCTCCTTTCATTCAACAAGTAAAGCTGAGTTGAAAACTTCCTTTAAGGGTGGGGAGTGTAATTGGTTGCATTTTGTCGAAGTATAAGACATCAAAGGCATGGTATATTTCTGGTTTGAGTGTTGTTTTATAGCCCTTGTTAGAAAAGATACTTAAAAATGCATTTTTCAAAATAATGAGAAAACATTTATGTTAATAACCTTTACATTTAGATTCCTGGAACTGCTGCAGTAGAAATCATCTTCTAATATTCATGCATGCGTAGTATTTATTGCATGAACAGAAGCTTTGTGGGCTTCATGTTTTGTCTGTTTATGAACTAATCACCTTAAGACTGCTGAAGCAAGAGAGTCTTAGTGTTACGGTTGGGTGTTTTAAGTAGATGCTCTGTATGCTTAGTCCCCTAGAATGTGCGGGTGTGTGACTGCAACTCTTTTTGCTTTACAAAGATCCTTAAAGGCCTCGTAGGACTCCAGGGAAAATGGCATTGGACTTGTTCTTGTGGGCAAGCTGGTATCACCCAGTATTCTGCCGAGCAGAAAGGGGACATCTGAAATCAGAGCTGGAGCAAGGCAGTTGTGGGGTGTCAGATAGAGCTCTTGCAGCTCTTGCTGCTGCAGTGGCAGTCCAGTCACTGGGGTGAGCTGGTGGCAGCAGCTTTGTGCGGTCAGAAGGAGCTGTGTAAAGTGGAGAAGGTAGGGGGCGGAAAAGGAGAGCGTGGCCCAGTCACAGAAGAGGAGGATGTATTCAGCAGCATGGTATGTTCTGAACATTGGAGCTTCTTGCTCTGACTTTCAAAAGTTAGCATGGTGTAAATGATGGTCATTGAACCTGCTTGCTGGCTGAGGAAGAGGGAGACTGTTTCCTGTCTGTGTTTCAGTTTATAGGAGAGTTTGTCTAGAAAAACTGACCTGTGCACTGAATCTTATAGTATAACAAAATAAAACACTGGGAAATCTAGTGGGCCAGTACTATTTTAAAATACAATGTTCCTGACATGCATAAAAGGTTAATGTTTACTCTCTTGGGCTCGCTTTTCTGAGGTGTGCCACTCTCAAGTACACTCACAGCTGGTCTCTTCAAAACTCCCTACAGGCTTCCAGACGGGTTGTAGACTGTCGTATGGCACAAATAGTGTCTTCCTTGAACCCATGGAGATGCCTTGAGAATGCTCTCAGAATCCTTGCTATCCCAGCTTTATTGTCAGTTTTCCATGGCTGTAACTTCAGTGCAGAGAAGCGACAGCCTCCATGCTTATTATGTGCCCTTCTGTAAGTAAGGATGGGATTCCATTTTCCTTCCCCTGCCTGTGTTGTCTTACAGTCCCAACTGCAAGAGCGACAGTTTAGGTTTAACTGCAGGGCAATAACGCTGGGAAAAAAAAAGCTGTGTGCCTTGCTGGTCCCAGAAGCTTTGCCCTTGTTTCTGTAGGGCTGCACCAATCAGGCTGTGTTTTGGCTCTTTGTGACTGTATTGGGTACATCAACAAGCCAAGGATTCCTGTCCCAGAAAATCTCTGGGTGTGCTGCAGTGCACCTCTCTGCCTGACACCAAGAGGCTCAAGAGCTGCTTGGTCAGAATATCAAGAAACGCTCTTGTCAACCCCTCGTATGCATTGTATTTGTGGTTTAAAAACCTGCTTATTTCTCAGTGGTAAAGAGCAGCCTCCTTTGTTAAAGATTAAGCATGTAACATGGCAGTTGACTTGATGCCAAATTTGACAGAGCAATGCATCTGTTGCTGCTTAATGGTTAAATTGAAGCCTCCCCCCTTCTTTTTTTTTTTTTTCCTCTTGGAGGCACATATTGCTTGCGGTCCCCTATGGTAGGATTCATCTTGGTGCAAACTCTTAAAAATAGTTAGTTATTCTGTTTCTTTGAGGTGTCGGACTTGTGACCTATTCTCCATGCCTGTTTCAAAATTTCATTTATATGTATACATACAAATAGATTTCATAGGCAATGTAAGCTTTAGATTGCAAGTGAGAGAGGCATGTGCCTGCCCTATTTTTTCTGGTCTATCTGGGGAGACTGTAAGTCTCCCCCATATATTGCAAATGTGACCACAACAGTTAATGTAACTCGGTGCCTCATCAGCATGTAGTTGAGATTTGAACATGGATTAGAACAACCTGGCTGAAGTTCAATCCAGATAAAATATACATGATGATGTGGATGTAATTGTCAGCCTTCCTAATTGAAGGAGTGCATTTGCCATTAAGTAGAAGTGTTAGTGCCCTCTGGTGACTCTAGCTTATTAGTTGTTGTTCTTAGCAATCATATTGAAGCAGTAAAATCAGTTTTCTAAATCTTTTGACTAGAAGATTGAGACCTCCTAAGCTGATTAGAGCTGACCAGAATTTGGCTGGAAGTCACCTCTGTCCCTCCTCCCATTGTTTTTAGATCATTATAGCAGTTCATAGTGCAAGTAATGAAATATAACTTGGAGAGAGCCTGGGTCTGTTCAGGAAGAAAGAACAGCATGCCTGGGGATAAGCAGAAATGGCAGAGAGGGAGACTGATCATTAAGCTTGCTATGGGGTCCTCTGCCAAAAAGTGGTCAGCCCAATTTAGTAATTTCTTGGAGCTCGTGAATCTTTTCACTTATACTGCTTGTACTGCGTGACCGTAGGCTGTCTGAGGGCTGAAGCGCTCAGAGTGGCAGAGAAGAAATGCATCGGGGGTTGCAGAGGAGAAGTTTGAGATATGCTGGCTTTCATGCTGTAACTCCATTTTAAAGTGATTTGGAGGCAAAATGTGGTGCAGAAGGTTTTGCTGGCTTTGGAGCTGTCTCAGTGGGAGTCAGTGGCACTGATGCTTTGGGATATGTATGTGTTACTACTTTTTCTGCTAATGGAGCTGTGGTATTGGCAGCAATCAATTAAGTTTGAAGTGACCTAGGACTGGCTATCAACTCTCTGACTATTGTAGTAGTGTGGCATTAAAAGCTGTTTGATTTGTGCCTCCCTCATTATTCATTAAGGGACAGCTTTGAGACTATGGAATTTGCTCTCATTGAGATGGGCTCAGATTGATCGTGTTGGGGAAGAAGAATATTGATCTTTTTTAAAAGTTGAAGGTGTATTTTTTAGATAATGGTGGCTAGATAAAACTGGCAGAGATCCTGAAAAAGTGATCTTAATGCAATTTGTAAATTGGGTTGCTTTTATCACATTATTAAGGTGCCCAGGGTTTGAGATAATTGTCTGAATTATAGTATTATATTTTCATTTAGATTTAGAATAAGTGGTATAATGTTACAGAGTGCCTGGAGTTGGACCAGTAAGTGAATAAACAGGACTAGTACAAAGCACATTTTTTTTCTGTGATAGAACCTTTTCAGATTAATGTATAGGCAGGCAGAAGCCTCCAATGAAAGGCTCAAAGTCTCAATTTACAAAGTTTTTTCTTTGTAAGCTTCATGTCTGAATTTGTGTCTGAAGAGGCATGTAAGCACAGGTGGACTTGTGACCTGTTAGTTCCATGTAAAACTCAAATTTATAAACTCTTGTGTTTCTAGTCCACTTGTTTTATTGCCAAGTTGTTAGTTTCTTCTAATTGCTGTTAAATTCTGTTACTTGCTTGATAACGTTGGGGTCCTCCACAGATGTAATTGGTTTAAATTGGTTTGTAATTGAATTAGGTTGTGACCCCACATGCAGTGGGGCAGCTTATTTATTGACTGCTCACTTCTCACAGTTTTGGCAGAAATACTAGTATAGTGAACTGCGTCAGGGAACTTATGCAGCTAAGAAATTAAGCTTTTTGGTTTTCCCTCCCCCCCTTGCCTTATTTTTCAGTTTGATAGTTCCCCCAAACTGTTTATTCTTCAGCCATACAAAATCTTGCGCTGATGTCATGGCAGAGGAAGGAATGGAAAAAAGCAATTAATAGTGGAGATGACTGGCAAGTAAGAATCGGAGTTTCCATAAACCAGCTGAAATCAATTAAGTGGATCCGTTGTCCCTTTGGTTATAGCTGAGCCTGTGGAGTGCTGATTTCTGTTGTTAGAGTACAAGCTCAAGTCTATCGTGAATCCCTAGCTGGGTTTGCAAGTAAGGAAAAACTTCTTAGTTTCAGATTTCACGCAGAAATATTTGAGGCATTATAGGATCCTTGTGACATTTCTGAAAATTCCTTTTGCGTAGAGCTAAACTTAACAGTCATTGCATCTTTTACAGTAGGCTGGTGGAGTGAGTTGGGAATGATGGTGTTACTGGAAGCTTTGTAGTACAGCCATTTGTCTGATCAAGCAAAACTAATCCAGAAGCCTGTAAAGTATTTTGGGGATTCCAAAAGCATCTGCAGTCAACTTACTTGTGTGATGTGTTAGAATGCTGGTAGCATTGCATAGTTTTAGGTGTACGTTTTGGATTTCAAAATGCACATAAATTGTTTGAAGTGCTAAATCAATAAAAGAAAAAATGACTTGAAGATTTGGACTACTCTCTTTCCCCTTAATGCATCACTGTTTTGTGCTTGTCACTAATTAGTAACTCTAATATCATGAGGTGTATTGACAAAGCATATGGTTAAGTGGATGACTCGTAATCATTGTATTTCCTCTCCTGCTCTGTTACATAATTAACTTTCTCTGTGTGGTTAAAGGGCACCTGAACTGTGCTGCCGTTGCTAGCAAGTCCAGACCACTCCGCTAACAGCCTTCTCTTTGATTACCAGCCAGTTTTCCCATGTGGGAAATTATTATTGGTGAGTATACCTGAGTAGTGGCAGCTATCTCATTTATTTTCAGAATAATAGTCACGTATTCTTAGACTGACTGATTTGCTTGGGCATTAGTTGTCAGGCTTGTCTGGTGAGTACCTTTAAATAATTGTGATATTCTTATTGATCAAACTTTTATGGAAATATACCAACAGGCATTTTGGAAAGGAATAATGTATAAGAAGAGTAGAATCTATTGATTTCAGTCCTTCCATACAGCTGATGTGATCTTCAAATATCTTTTGGAGCTCAGAGTGCAAGATTACTGAAGGCTTAGCAAGATTTCTTAGCTACACACTAACCCTGTGCTTCTAAGAACCATGAATGTGGTGGACAGTGAGCAGCCTGAAACTTGACGTGTTTGTTAGGGCAGATAAAACCTGGGCCTTGCAGGTCTGCCTTAAGATAGTATGAGGATAAACATTACCTTGGTATAAAGCTTCATTATTATTACTTTTTAATATGCTATGCATGGATGGTGTCAGGTGTGCAGTTGCTAATGAAACTGTTTTCCATTTTATGACAATACGATAATAGTAAATGCCCCTCTGTAGTAGAAATGTTTTTGCTACTTCCTGTTTGAAAAGTGCTTGGCTAGCCACCCTATGCTGGTTGATTGCCCTATTTATGATACATAATTTCTTCTAATCCTCCTTTTTTTTTTTTCCTCCCCTCCCAGTCTGGGCCTATTTTGGATTTATTTTGAACGGATTTTACCGGATAACTCTTTGATGATAGATTTTGGTATTCTTAGTGATATGCCTTGCTAAAAGTGCTTTTCTCCTTACTAGTAGACAATAACTTTCTTTCTAATCCAGTCTAGTGTATGGCCTTTCCAGTCATGGTAATAGATAATTTTTAATGGTACTTTAAACAAGTATGTATTGTGTTACGTTGGACAAGGTCTTCATTACAAATGTACCAAGTGTAGTAGTACCAAGTCTAATCGCAGTATGAAACTGTGATTCTTTGGTTATTTTTTTTTTATACTCCATAAAGCCCTTGTGTAGATCTAGCTATGCTGCAGAAAGTTATTTTATTGGTGGAAGTTGTTTAGCTATATTGGCAATACAAATTAAGTGTTCAAAGTGTCCACCCAGAATACTTCTAAAGGAATTTGGAGAGGAAAATGATGTTAACCAAATTGTAGTCAGGAGATCAAACAAAAAGGCAAGTTTAATACTGTTTTCACTTGAGGTGGGTGCCAGATGTACAGTGTTTTATAAAGTTGAAGGCATATTAAAGTGATGTTAAAGAAGTGGAAAAACTACTTTTGAGACACAGTATTTTTTACCTTTGAAGAATGGCAGCTTTTCATAAGCAGATAGTGTGCTTTAGTACCTGCTTGCAGATAGCGCTTCCTTAGTGTCTGCATGTAATGGCTTGCCCTTGTACTTAATTAACTTGCTGACACTCTTTTTTTTTTTAATGTGGATAGGGCCTGTGTGATGACTGAACTCAAACTGTATTTCATGCTGTGACTTGTGTTTAATACTTCTGAAAAGTCAATCCTTGACTCTTCTGAAGCTGTCTTAGTGGTGGAAAGGCTTCTTCATTAAGACCTAGTTCATGTTTCAGATAAGGTAATTTAACTTCTCTTAAAAGAAGTGTTCATACAAATCTGTGTATAAGCTGGCATTCAGGGACTTTGGCTGTTAAAGAGATATGTCTAAAAATTCTGTTAGAGACCAGCAATCAGAACTGTTTTCTTTTCTTTTTGGTAACGAATGCTGTATGACTAGGAGAGGGGAAAAGAAGTATCTGGTATTTGTTGTTACGTGATCACAAATTATTTTTTGTATGTACAATGAAAAGTTTTAAAGTATTTAAGGTGATGTTATGCCAGGGCATCTAGAGAAACTTACCAAGAATCTTGGGGATTTTTGTCCTGTGAAATTGTGTGCCTTCCCTGTTCAATTTGATTAGCTTATGGGAGAAAACTGGAAATGCCCATGGGTGTGGAAGCAGAGTTGTACACTTAGAGCATGTGCTTGTTGTAAGTCCAAAGTGAATATATGCAAAATGGGTATGAATTCTTAAACAAATTTAGACTTACAGTAACAAAGGTGTATATGCTAATGATTTGAGGCTGACAGGGTTTTGTTGAGGAATAATTCTGGATCTGAATTTTATAATTTAGTTATAAGACAATAAAGACACTAATTGAAAGGGTATTGCTGAGGCCAAAAAGCCTTTTATAAGGGATAGCTTAGGAAAATGTGAAATCTGTTGTGCAGATCTATATAGTAATATGATAATTCAGAGGTGTGTCATATTTGTGTTATGCTAAGTTAGATAGACATAGAAATCTAGTTAGCCTATGTTAAGTGATACTGCTGAAAAGGGAAGTTTGTTTGATAAATAATGCATGTAGCTAACATGAAAGATGTCTTGCCCACAAGACTTGTTAAATCCCTTGTTTATTTGTAAACAAAGGTATATTGTAGAAAAGTTGAGGGTTTTAAGTAATTATTTCTGCTGAATTTTTTTTTTTTTTTAAAAAAGCTCGCTCTTATTTTCATGACTTAGAAAAAATCCATGGGTTTACATACTTTTTCTTACCCCCTCTCTATGAAGTGAGTGTCTTAAGTGGAAAACAGAATTGGGCAGTAATGGAGCTAAAGGATATGGACAGAAGTGAGATCTTTCCAGGGAACAGGAAAAAAGACAGTCTTCCCTTGCTGTCTTGGGATGTGCTGGAGTTTCTGTGTTGCTTTTGGGTGTCAGATTTCTGTGTGGACTGGTACTGAATGTCATGGATATCTTCTTGATTTTACTTGTCGGAGTGAGGGAGGGAAGATGAGGAGAAGTGATGGGCTTCAGCAACTGAATTTTTTGTTGCTGGTCACTTTCTCTGGTGTCATCTTTCCCCATTACATTCCAGTCATTAATGGGATTGGATATCTTTTTTTTTCCCTAGGGCAATAGGGTGTGTTTCTGTGATCTTAGCATCAGACTAGCTGATCGGTATTTCTTTGTGAGTTTTTCTGTATTTATGATTCTCCTAATGTTGGTAGAAGTGCTTTGCTTACAGGAAGAAAATTGCAATCTTTTGGATTTCATAATTGGCATCTCCTCTAATGCAGAGAAGGCCCACGTTTTTTAATGTAACAATCCTCAAAATAAGAAAACACGTCTTGGAAGAGAAAAAGGGGTCTTGCCTAGGTTGGAGATGCCGTTTGCAAATTGTGTTCTTTTTTTGGGATGGGGCTGGGTTGAGCATGCAGTTGGGTCCCAGAGTGAATTGATGTTGAGTTTGCTTTGTTCCTCAGTGAGGGAGCTGGCTTATGTGGCAGTCTCTGTGGTAGAGCAGCCTCACTGCCTGCTATTTGATAGCTTTGTCAGATTTGCAGTGTTTATTAGCCACAGGCAACTCAGCTGGAAAACCCTACTCTGTTGTTTGTGAAAAAACTAGATTCTTAGATTGGAAAGATCCTGTAAATCACTATGTTAATACTGCATTTAAATTGGTAGCTACGTTTGTTTTTGCTGAGGTTGTTTTTCTCTGTTGTCTTGGAGGTAGTGGAAGATAAATTTGTCTAGCTTATTAAAATCCCTTAACTTTTTAAACAGCTTTATCACTTAAAAGCATACCACCTGCCAAAAACACACTAACCATGTTGTGGCTAGTGACTTCAGTGATATTTCAACAGTAAGGTACCAATGCTGTATCTACAATGTGGCTGACTCTCCTTTATGTTTAAATAACATTCATGACCAAAATGGACCTCCTCAACTTGGCAAGCTGAATATGAAACTAGCTAAAAAATTGAAGTATTTTCAAAGTGCAGCCAAGGTATTGGCTTTTTCAGCCATTCTTTTAGCAGGTAAGAGGCAACTCACTTCCTGGTAGTATAGAATGGGGAAATGAATTACTAATTTGTGTTGTGTGGTTTTGTTTTTGTTCTTAAACATTCACTAATATGGATGATCTTTGCTTTGAGACAACACTGAAACATCTGAATTTATTTAGTTAAAATATATTTTTTTAACTGTAGAAAAATTTATCCATGTATTGATTTCTTTCACCAAATTATTTGTAGTTCAGATTTTCCAAATTCTCATGGGTAGTATCAGTTGAATCTCTCATGGTGGTGACACCATGAAGTGTTGCAGTATCACCAAGTATCAAAACACAATGAAACCTTTTGTCAAAGACCTAGCAGGGCTAGAAGTGGATGCGGACAGGGCTTGCACATTCTCTCTCTTTGCTTCTGCCCCTCCATGATACCCCTGATCTGCTGTTACTTTCTCATTGGACTCTATCTTACAACATGAGAGGTGGCAGCTTTTCTTTCCTATTCCTGGATTATGGCCTTCCATCGCCAGTACACTTAATTTCTCATTCTGGGGTCCATGGGCTTTCTCACCTCTGAACCTGTGTATGCATGTTTGGCAGTCTTGCTTTTCTCTCATGGCTTTTTAGGAAGGACAAAATGGACTGTGATCTACCTCTGGTGCTCATTAATGTTGGAGGGGAGAGGCCACATGAGTAACATCTTCGTCTGGGCTATCTGAGTATCCATCACACTGCTGCTTTTCCTAGCTAGGAGAACATACCCATGCCACAAGTTGATTGCTTGAAGTGGTGCATTTTAAAATAGCTTTCTGTTTACTATTCTGCAGGATATTCTTTGTATTTCTTATGAAGTAGAATGTTTTTGTTGGAGGCTTGAAGCCAAATTTTACCAAATCTTCCTAGAAGGAAATCAGGGGAGATTGAAACATGTTCAAACAGATCTCAAGCTCTTTTGTAATGATTATCTACTCTTTTTGGAATCTAAAAAATTTACATAAACCTCACATTATCAAGAGAGCAAGAAATGAAGTAGACTGTGTGGTTTGATTCTGCTTGATCAGTATATTTGGATATACTTCTTTCTCTCTGAACCTAACACACTGTTTTAATTAGATTGTTAATGTCTTTTGTGTTGTCTTTAAACTATAGAATCAGAATACTTTAGGGGGGACACCTGTGTGTCATCTAGTCCACACTGTTGCTCAGGGCATGGCAAAGACAGTTTATTAGTGGAACTGTTTGAAAATACTGTAATGTAAAGTATTTTAATATATCTCATATGTCATCAAAGAATACCTTCTGGAATTGCAAATTTACATAATTTCTGAGCCAGGAATCGAATTCACTCCTTGCTGCAATATTGCAATGATGAGGTAACTTGTCTTAAACTCGCAATGATTGGGCATTAAAAATGCTTAAATGGTGCAGAATTTAAAAGCACACGATTCTGCACAACAGGGTTCTCCAGCTGGCAGCCTGTGGCCTGTGATCTACCTCTGCAGGGCAACAAAATGTCCTGCTGGCAACCGGGTTCCCCGTCCAGCTCTCCCAGCTCAGTTTGTTTCCCAGCACAGCTTTCTCTTCACTGGGGCTTTTTTGTCGCTTCAAGCAAGGCTACTCCCTGTTTGGTGTGCAGTGTCCACTTACCTTTCTTATGTTGACAGATTTCTTCGTAGCTCCAGGACAAGGATGGTTTAATGTCAATAATGATGAAGCGGTATCAAATCCTTGTCCAAATTGTAACTTAGTCTACTGATTCCAAATATTTAAAAACTGTTCCTCAGACCCTTTCAGTTCTCTGTGTTAGTCATGGCCTTTTTTTCATGTTTTTCCTCCTATTCAAGCTGAATCTTGCATGACAGCAAAAATGCTCGTCTTGGCCAAGCTGTGTATTTGTTTGGGTGGCTGAAATAGACTTTTTTTTTTTCCAACTAAAACTCTTAAGGCAGCAATACAGGGCATGACAGGGTCTCAAAGAAGTGTTGTATTTTCATTTAGATGAGGTGAAGAATTAGTTTTCATTGCTTTGTCCAGAATGGCTAATCTTCGTTGCTTAAGAGTAAACCAGTGCTATTGATTAGTCTGGGCCAGAAGATCCCCTCTCTGTAGAAGCCGGGGGGAGGGGGGACAATTTTGTGCAAAACTTAGGGCAGAACTTCTGCAAGGTTTCCTGCCAGAAGTTGCCAGAGAACAGAAAAGCTTACCTGGTGTTCTAGGGTCTGAGGATCTTTGCTTTTGTTCTAATTGTGATTTCCCCAAGATTTGCACTACTCTTTTGTTTTAGCACTGTGATGGTTTTGGTGATCCTAGAAAGGAAAGCAAAGCATTTTCTAATCAGTGTGCTAAGATTAGAGATTTCAGCTGTTAGTACTAACTAAAGTAGCAGTTTGTAGTGGATTTTTTTTGGAAGGTGCCAGTCTGTGAGCTTTTTAAAGATACAGTTAACATCACTGAATGGTCACATAATAATGGTTTTTGTGTTCCTAATTGTGATACCTTGCCATCTCATGGTGTGGACTTTCTTGCGTTATAGCATTCTAGATATACTTTTTATCAGTTAAAAGATTAACACAAAGATGAATATAATTTTCTTTTAGTTAAATGAACTGTTAAACAGCATGATTTCCTTAAGAAGAAATAGCGTTGCCTGCTGTAAAAGAGTAGATTTACATTCAAAACACCATTCTCCTCCAAATCTCTATTGCAACTATATTGTGTGCAGGCTATCTCTGTCATTGCTTTTGGACCCAAGTTTTCAGCTTGCATGTCTCTGCACTTAAATCAATTTTTAATGCATGCATCCATTGATTTGGCAGAAATGGACACAGCTGCATTTCATAAGCTGAAGGATACATTTGCATAATAATTACCCAGTCATCCACTGAATATCTCAAATATCCAAGTAGAATTTGGATAGGATATCACTTGTGAACTTACTGTACCGAGTTCAGAGTGCTAGAATAATCTTAAAAAATCCTGCTTGACGCACTGCATCAAAGGCATACTGGAATCTTTGTGTGTGGGGTAAATGAACTGGACTTGACTCCTAAATTCTGAAAAGACCAGCAAATGCTGCTATTCTATCAGCAGTTGCCATGCTCTTAGAGGCATATAAAAATTGCAGGATTCCCCGTGCTTTCTGTGAGATCCGGAAGGAAATGCGTGTCCCTGCTTTGAACATGTTTAGCTCTACTCACTTGGCTTAAGTGTCTACAGCCTTTCTGTGTCTGTCAAACCATGCAGGCCAATCAGCACTGTGTGTACACGTGCATCTTGTGCCTTTACTACTATAATGCCAGTAAACTGTGTCCAGGTTTGTGTTCTCCTTTCCTGGCTTGTTGATCATATTGCCACTAAATCCAGTGTAGAGCAAAAGGATATATGCACCTTTTTAGCAGTTAATGATTTTTGCATTCCTCATTTGAAGCATGGCTCACAAACAAAATAGCATGCTTCTACCTCCTTAGGAAGTAATTTGAGAAATTATTTGATTTCCTTGGTCCCTGGTTAGTTTAAATAATAATTACAATAAAAGTTGTCATGTGTGCTGTAAAGAACTTTATCATTAATCTTTCCCCTGCGATTTGTCTTTTTCCCTGTTTTGTATCAAGAATTTGAGGCTTGCCTTTACTACCTCTAGAGGTATACAAATGTTTTTTCATAGCTGGTTCTCGTGCTTTGCCAGCTATGCTCTTCAAATTAATGCTTGTGCTACATCTCGGAGTCTTTTTGATGTCTTCTGGAAAACATTGTATTCTACATCAGTTACACAAGTTCTACAAACTCTGTAGATATTTATTATGTCATTTCTTCTTTAGAGCAGATCCTTTCATCAATAATGTAGATATATGGCTTAGAAATAGCTCCAGCAGGGCTCTCTTATACTGTCCATTTACCTGAAATCATATTTAGTTTTTCTGGTGATTCAACTGTTGTTGTTAGTGCACAAGAAATAAGGTGGGTATACCAGAATTTCAGGCCTTCAAATAAATTCCTGTCTGCCTTGAGTATCTAAAGAGACAAGATTTCCCTGCAATCTACTGTAAGTTTCTGTTTTGATAACAAGAAAAAAGTCTGATATCATCTTAAAAATATACTTTCCTCCTTCGTGAAAATGTTCACTCTAAATTATTTCAGTTGAAGCGAATGTATGCTTGGTCTCCAATTTCAAGCGCTTTGAGTAGGTCATTGACATCTGATTGGGCCAGCTGACAAATCCTCTGTGAATTTATCTGGTTGCTCTTGAACATTTAAAACAAGGTTCTAACATCCATTTGGTTTGTTGAAGTCCTGGATTTGTGTGAATTAACTTGGATTTGCTCAGTTTCTGTATCGTGTTTTATTAGGCAGATGCTTTGGTGGTCAGCAGTTACTGACTGGTCTTGGGTGAAGAAAAGTATTTGATATTAAATTATTGGCATTTGGGTCTTTACCTGCTCCCTCATTAGTTGACTGATTTACTGAGGTTCTTCCAAAGGGAGTTAGAAATATGGGAAAGATGTGCATGCTTGGATGGATAACTAACTGGTTTGTGTATTGTTTGCTTGTAGAAGTTGGATACTCTGAGCTTGACACACTTTTATAAATGAATGCAGGGGGTAGTGGCATGTGCAGAAAATCCATCTCTCTTCCCCAAATGTCTATTGTAGTTCCACATAATAGTCATCATACCAAATATAGGCAATTCATATGCTGTTAGATTTTTTCCTGTTAGCACCATTTCTATAGCAACGGTGCAAACTTCCATATCAATGCATGATGTTAAAAAAAGAATAATTACAGAGAACATCATTGAAATATTGTCATCACAGGTGTTACTGGTAAGGACTGTACTCATCTCTCTGAAAGCTGAATTTTAAAACAGAGTAAGATATTGTGTGTCTTGTTCAGGAAAGATCCTCATTGTCTATTAATGGCTTTACAAAAAATAGGGTAAAGTGTTCTCTCAACAGTATTTTCTTCTTCCTGAATGAGAAAGTCAGGCATTCAATGTGGGAGGAGTTTTGCCTTCTTTTCCCTAAATGTAAATCTTTTTTGTCTTACTGTACAAGGCAAGTGTGCAGTTGAGGCAGGTGTATGTACTGAGTCTTTAATTCTGTGGATTTGGGGGCTGTTACTCAGCAACAGTTGGTACTTTGTCATCTCTCGCTTGTTAAAAATCTGTCCTAGGATGGTTTGATCATCTTGTTTTTGATTTGGCAGTTCATGATTTTGACTGTAACACTTAATGCCTATGGGAGATTATTCGATGAGTTGCATGGATATTTGAGTTTTCTTTGCATCCACGTGTGATGTGTAGGTTTACACAGAATATTCAGTCTAGATCCTCAGTCTCAGTTTTAATCACTGTTTTTTCTTATATGTGCTTTTGGCGTGCGAGTTGTGGTGATTGTTAGTGACGAGTTCCTGTGGCCTATTGACAGTAACAAAGCTCATGCTGTCAGTTGTCATCTCTGTTTCAGAATTTGCAAGTGTGCAGTTGCACGTAAAATTTTATTTAAATATTTTTCCCAAATCTGTTTCCTGTGAAGTACTTTTTCTATTCTGAGAGAAGGTATGCCACCCACATGGGTCAGTTTGTAGATTATTATGATGATTTTCTTCAAGTTTGTCTTCTGCTGGAATTTTTAGTGTTGCCTTATTTAAAATAAAAAAAATTAAAAAATTTAAAACTAAGAATATAAAAGGCAGCTTCTAGAGACTTTTCACAGTGAGTGTGTTGTGATATTTTTGCTGATGCACAGTCCGTAATAATTCTTCCCTATTCATGTGTTGTTTGCATTATCCAGAAACAAAGCAAAACTGTGGATCTGAGTACCTCTGAAAAGAATATTTGGATCCTGAAGCTCATGCTAGCAGCATTCAGTGCTCTACTGTTGCATGCTCTGTTGTCCACAGATGCATTCTTCCTTTGTTAGTTCCACTGACATCGTGCCTGCACATCTAACTCACAACAAAAATATTTTGCAAACTGAGCATCAGTTAATCAACATGACATTAATCATTTACTACTCCTCTTGTTTGCAAACAAAACTGATAGCTGCATGGCCATGTGGTGGGGGTCTTGGAAAAGCCAATTGTGGAAAGGTTATCTTATAGAACTGCCTAATTAATTAAAAGTATCTGCTTCTAGTTTAAATCATTCCTATTTATTTTCTTTGCCCTCTTTTTACTACTTATTCATGGAAGTAAGTATCAGTAGTTCCTATCTTTCAAAAATGTCTCTAGGTTATGATTTCTCCTGTTTCGTGTGTTTGTGGTGAGGAATGATCCTCCTCAGGATCCTGACTGAGCAAGCCTGGATTTCTTCTTCAGGTATTTGAAGAAATGTTGCTCAAACAGGCTGAACTGTCAGTAGGCTTGAATTCTGGAGAGGGAGACTTAGGAGGGCAAAACATTATTATACTCAATGTATTTGCTGTGCTAAAATAATTTTGTTCCCTAATGCTTACCCTTTTGGCGTATGGGAGGAAAAACAAACCATACATCATAACTTCAGATGTTCAGTCTGTTCTGACAGCAATTGTAAAATAATAGCCAGATCCAAAGGAATAAAACATTCTTCTGTGCAACGTCCTTTCTAAAGAACTACAAAACAGAATAAAGGCTTGTAGGTGGTCTGAAGAGAGAAGCTCTGGGAACCTGATAATTTGTAAGCAGTTTGTGAGCAGAAACTTCTTCAGTTCTTGTGCAGTTAAGTTATTTACGTAGTGAACCTACATTTTGTCTTTTAATGCTTAAACTCTGCTGGAGAGACCTTTTGTTAGAAGAAAGCAAACCTCTTGCAACCCCAGGCTGAACTTAAATAGCATGTACACATGTTCACATTTTTGGCTTACTCCATTTGTTGCCTGTAATGATTCTTTCCTTCTGCTTGATTCATGCCTGCATTGTGCGAGGTCCAGGATCTGCTACTGCTTGCAGCTGTGTACCAATGCTAGTGCTAAAATTTGTTGCCTTGTGCTACGGTATCTACTGGTTAACTATTGGCTATGAGTCAGTCCACTGACTATAGCTGGCTTTTGAATGGTGGAAGTCAGAACAGTAAGGATCTCCTTCCTATTTGTGTGTAACTAATCTTAAAAACCTTCAATTTTGAGCTGAACTTTATTGTTGTCGCAGGTTGATAACAAACTGAGTTAATAGTTTGATTTTTGTAGTAGGATTTGGTAAACAAGTAGTTTGTGCCCTGGAGAAGGATATTCTCTGGGATTTTTGGTTTTTTTTTTTTTCTTTATCTCATCTAAGGAATGGAAGCTACAAGTTGTACCAGTTCTTGAGATTAAAGAGGAGAGCACTAGGTACTGAAGCACCATGAAGGAGGGATCTTGATAGCTGGAAAATGAGTGAGAGATGAATGAGGCAGAGCCTTACTATGTATTACCTTAATGTTACCCCTCTTGCTTTCTTTTCTGCTTGCCCCCGAAGTCAGAGAATGAGGTACATAAAAGCAGCAATAAGGTGGTTTTGTCATCCAGAATGTGAGCGCACACATGATAGTGAAAGTGCTGTGTGGGTAGTGTCTTCTTAAAAAAGAATAATGTCACTTAATTTTTTTGTCCAGGTAAAGCCTTTTCTAGGGTAAGAGAAGAGAATCTAAATTAAGGACCATATTTAAATGAAGCTTTTTTTTTGTATTTAAAACTTCATTGTCAAACCTAATAAAATGATTTTTTGTTCTATTTGTTGCTATTCTGTGGATTCTAATTTCATCTGTCTTGGAGCTTAAACAGCTGATACTACTGTGACTGTTGTGCAACAGATGCTTAGGGAAAGGGTGGATGTGTGACATAACTTTGGTTGAGTTGTACGAGTATAGAAGCGCTTTGAGTTTGCAGCAGGACTAATCAAACAATGGAAAAAGGAGACTGTGTTACTGGGTTAGTTATACTGCTGATGCAGGTGCCGTATGACATGATTTCTTTCAGGAAGGAGTCTAGTATCAACTTAAGCAGCTATGGTTTTTTGCTTTTAGTACTGTTTTCTGGAAACTGTTCAAGAACCCAATTGCTGTATTCTGATTTTGAGCATAAATTTACATTTTATTCATACTCCTGGTTTGTCCTCCTGATAGTTAAACACAGCAAGTGTATCCTTCTGCAGATTTCAGTTTGTTAGCATAAGCAAGCTGAGGTCTCCTGGTTTCCACTTCTGCAATGGAGTCTTCAAAGAACCTGAAAGCCCTTCTCTGCATATATTTAATTCAAAAATCTTTTGGAAGCCAGGTGACCAGAACTGCATAGAGTACAGCATCAATATCTCTTGTAAAATGTTTCGGAGGTAGTATTTGTCCATAACCAATGCAAACGTCTTGATCTCATGTGGATACTTCAGGCTTACAGCGTTAGTGGCAGTCATTTCCAACTGATGTGCTGAAATTCATAGGAGAAATTTTACAGGGACCAACCCAAATGATCCTTTAATGATTGACTTACATTTTTCACTCTTCTGTCCATCAGATAGTTTTATTCGTCCTGTATTATGTTGCTTTCCTGTATTTCCAAATGTTTTATCGTTCTAATATTTGTACTGGCGTTGCATATTTAAAAACTAATAGTAATCTCTTCCTACTCTAATATTATGCTCCTCTATGTCATGTCTCTACCCTGTGCATGTCTTCTAGTGTCTCTTATCTCAGTCTTTACTAGTGGCAGCTTATCAAATGCTTTGCCAAGATTTATGTATCTGACTGGAGATTTCATAGTATGTGAAATTTTAGGTCTGGGATTTGATTATCTTCAGTGATAAATTTCCTGCAGGAGGATGGGGTTATGTTAAGTTGCTTGAGCTTTTATTTAATCTCTATTGTGGAAGATTCTATTTTTTTCAATTTTGCTATCTTATATTACCTCTTAATATTATCATGCTTACTGAAAACTGAATTAAAGCATGTGTTTAGGTGGCTTTCATTTTTCTTTCTTAATGCTGTGTACAGACTATCTTTATTTTTACAGTGCAGTAACCTAGTTGGGTTTTTTGTTTTGGTGGGTCGAGTGTAAAATTGAAGAATACAGTTTGGAATGTACAATTCAGTTTGACTTGACAAAATCTTCTTTCATAGTTGGATGAACATTCTTTGTCTTGTCGCCTATTCCTTGCTGACTTTCTGCTTAATTGTGGGGCTTTTGTGTGTGTTTGGTTTTTTGTTTTGATGGGGGTGTGTGTGTTTTGTATTTTTTTAATGTGTTTTGTTTCGTAGCTGTTTGGGTTTTTTTAGCTGTTATCTCTGCTTTTGCCCTTTAGACAATAAGCTTTCTTCCCATCTTTCTATGGGAAAGACATGTTTCTAGCTTTACCTATCTGTACATAGCTCCTACGGACTTTGAGAGGTTCTAATGGGAAGTAATTAATAAAGAACAGTGGCTTCTGGGGCAAGAGAAGGAGGCCATGCATTTCTCTTTAAGTCAGGAGCATTAAAAGCCTGGTGGTCTGCTCAGACTACCTCACAGTTTTTCTCCACTGCAGTACCTGTAATGACTCTTGTAATCCCAGTGAAGCTTTGTGCTGCTTCCCGAATCTTTCCTGCTGCAGAACAGACAACATGCAGCCTGGCAA
>NW_008824411.1:7722594-7761835 GCF_000699105.1 Pygoscelis adeliae | reverse complement strand
CTCCCCCCCCCCCCCCCCCCCCCCTTTTTCTCTTTAGTATTGTGTAGTATGTTCCTTTGCTAACACAGTCCTTATGTACACAGGTCTTCTAGGCATATTGACGTGCGTGTGCACCAAACTGCAGGGAGGAACTGTGAGTGTGATCAGCCCTTGCCCTGATGGCAGATGGCATGAGTACTTATTTATGGTGGTGGCTGTAGTGCCTGCGTGCCAGGGCACTTTGTCTTCCTTACTTAACCTTCTTTGGTGCCTGTGTGCCCCTGGGACACCTTGAACCACTTCCAAACAGTTGACTCGGGTGTGTGGCAGCTTGTATGCAGCTAGGGTCATGCAGCACTGCTGTACAGCAGAATGTCCAGAACTTCCACCTGCTGACTTGGTACAGACCAGCGAGGGGTGTGCTCGGTGTGCGAGGCATCCCTGCTGGGGGTTGGGTCAGCAGAATTTCCTGTATCCCCACTTGCTCAAGGTGCAACACGTTACCGAAGTGAGTCTCACAACACCTATATGGTGATCGTATGGGAAGTATAATCCATATTCTATTCATCTAAAAAACCAAAAAACCCAAGAATCAGACTAAAAGGTATTTTATAACTGTATGCCTTATAAAGATTATGGAAAAATTACCTGGAGAATGCATTAAAGTGGCAGCATCTTAACATTGCCTTATTTTTAGTATTGTTGCAATTATTTTGGCCATATTGTTGTGAATTTTTAGCGGAGAGATTTTACGTCAAACCACTGGGGGAGGGGAGAGTACACAGGAACCCAGTACCCAAAACCACAAGCATTTTGGGTGTTCTTCATGTAGGGTAGGGATTACAGTGTGCAAAATGAGTAATTGTAATAGAGGCTCTTTCTTGTAGTCCTGTATGGTAAGGAACTATAGATCAATTGGCCCATTTTGTATTAACAAGTTCTGATCAGAAGAGCAGTGAGGCATCCAAGATACTGAAGTGGTTCCACAAAGTACTTCCAGGCAGAAGGATCCAACTTGGTGCATATTAGGCAAATGTGACAGTTGCTTGAAAAACTTAAATTTCTGTTTCACTGAACCTTCTACCTTGTGTTCAGTGGTTAGAAACAATGTTAATTTAAAAAGTGCCAAGCAGTGCTGGAAAAAATACATTCTAACTAAGAATCAAAGAGCTTAGATCCAGAATTAGAATTCAGTCAATGGCTCCAAGATCTCACTGAAGTGTCTTGAGGTCCTGGTGTGGAATAGTTGAATCTAGCTAGGCTGCACTATGCATGGGGGAGTGAAGATTCAGTGAAGCCCAATACACTTCTGTTCCCTGTTTAGAAAGAAATGGCTTTCTCTGTACTGTTTGTCAAAATACCAGTGAGAGTTTACGCAAGATCAGGAGCTCAGGTTGATTGAGTCTGGAACTGGCCTTTTGGTTCTTACAGTGCTTTGATCCCCAAAGTCTTTGGTAGTGGCTTTGCATTCATAGTTGATGATTAATCTGTGCAAGGCACTTCTGTTTTCTTTGTGGGGATCTGTGATCAAAACAAATGACATTTTGTACTGACATTATGAATACGAACAAAGAGGATCTTGGTCATTGTGACTCTTGAGCCATTCATAAAACTGTACTGTGGCTATGTTTCCTCAAAGCTTTTGTACTGTTCTGGACAGGAAGTTTTTAATGTAATTTTAGGGTCGTCTTTTAAAATGCTGTTTGTACAGTATATTTTTGGGATAGTGTTTGACCCAAGCTGAGACAAGAATATCCCTGGATTTTTCTGTGGAAGGGATTCGGGCTTAGGTGAGTCAAATGGTCCTGACCAGATTCTTTTAGAAATTTCACACAGGGAGGGTATAATGTTTAATATTAAATTTACTTATCTGAAGATAGTTGATGTTACACAGGATTTCTGATTTAGCAGAGTGATACAAAATATACCGAAAACACAATACAAATGCAAGTTACACTTAGCAAAATACAGCAATTGCAATATAAAGTTCAAACGTAATACCAATGTGATCCCCGGTACTGGTCTCTAGAATATGCTCACCATCAGGATGTTGGGTGTCCCCAGTCACCAGGAAGGAATACGTGGGTTGAAGCCAGCTCAAGCCTGTTGCTCTCTTTGAAATTCCTTTGTTAGTTGATTAGTTTTTGTACTCTGTGTTGGGCTGAGCCGGGTACTCACTTGCCCCATGCTGGTCTAGCTAACTCAGGGAGACATTCACTTTTTCAATGAACTCGGGGAGAAACATTTACACCACTAGTTGATTCACTCAACTGTAATGTAGTCAGATGATCTGCTCAACTGACATAGCTGTTTATCTAAAACAAAGGCCACCCTTTGGTCCCCTTTGTGCTGAGATAAAGTCAGCTTCTTTGCAACAGCTGTGGTCAGTCACACCCTGCATTATTCTGAGCTTCACGGGCACGTTGCCCTCGCTCATCTTCACCGAGCTGCCTTCCATTTGGGGCGTTTGTAGGTCAGTCACTGTAATGGAATGATCATCAAATACAGCCTTGGGTGAATTTGCAGAGAAACTCAGGCTCATTGAAGACAGCAGACCCTGCTTAGTCTAGACGTTTTCATTCTTTGGGTATGATGAATCTTTTTATCAGTATTTTAGTTTGCTTTTTACTGTACAGTGTGCATGGCATGAAGAGGTAGGAAGATACCACATAGTGTGTCCAGGCTTCAGATTGGCATAAATGCATGCTTAAGTATTTTATGCTCGTATAAAACACTTTCAATTCCACATTTAATGCATTTCTGAGCACAAAGGCATTTATTAAATTGAAGAGGAGAAACAGACTGGAAGTTCAAATTACTCAATGTAATTCAGTTTTTGTAATTGGATATACAGGGTATGCAGTGAAAACTGTGTGACTCACTATTGCAGTGTGGCGATATGTCATTTCACATATCCAGTTATGTTGCTCTGAACAGCTCTGCTGTTGATCGCTTTCTGATATTGCTGTTTACTACTTATTTTGGTGTTGAGCAGAAGGGTAGTATAGCAAACAAATTATTTAATTACTCCTGTGTTAGGATTCTTTCAGTATTTGTCTTAAGTGATACGCTAGCCAAAATTGTTGCTGTGACTTTTCATTGTTATGGGAGTGGTGATGTTCTCATGTCTAATGCAGCTTTCAAAAGTACATTTTAAGTGTTGCAAATTCTGGAACTTTAAAGTTGATAAATGCTAGTTTATAGCAGTTCAGTATTAATTCTGCCCCTTACTGTATCTCCACAAAGTGGGGAAAAAGTATAAATGTATTCGAACATACTATTGTAATGCAGCAATGGGTACAAAATTAACATTGTGTGGACAGTTTTGTTATGATACAGCCTGACTGGCAGATATTATATTTTGTAATCTTGGTTTCCTTTGGATGCGGGATTTTTCTAAGTGATTTTCTACTTATTTAAAAAAAAAAATCCACTTTTTATTTTATGTGCCTTGTTGAGTCTCTTCTCAGCATGGTGGCCAATTTCAACCATACTTGACTGAGGGACAGAGTTCTCACAGTTCTCATCACAGTCTGTAACCGGGTAGGAAAGGAAAACATGGATCAGTGTGCACCACCACTGTACCCTCCAGGTACAGTCCTCTAAGGTGGAAAGTCTAGTCATAGTTGCCAGGCTCACCGATCCCATTTGGCCTGCTGTTAGGCAAATGAGCATGTGCTATGTTCAGACAGCACAGGAATAAGTGCCTGTATGTCTGGCACTCAGAATGGGTGGGCAGATGCAAACAAAACTCCTAATAGCTTAGGAAACAGGTAGCAAACTGGAGCTGTTATGTTAAGGGACCAAGGGTAAGACTTGATGAGTTAGTGTATTAGGAAATGGGGGGGGGGGGGGTGAAGTTGCTAGAGTCTGCCTGGGTGCCTATGGGTTATGTGAGACTAATCATTAGGAAACTGGGCTTTGACCCTGTTGCTTATAGAGGAATTAGTTCATTCTTGTGTATCTGAGGCTGCTCTGCCAACTCCATAGGCTTCTGTGATATGCATAATTTCTTTTAAATAGCACCATCCAAATCCCTCCACAAAAAAAAAAACCCAAATCTTCAGTTTTTACTTTTCCTTGGTCAGAAACACTTCTTCCCCAATTCTCCCCCATGTTGCCCACCATTTGTATGGGGAACAACTGAAGTATATGTGAGACAAGGGTCAAATATATAACCTTTAGTTTAAGATTGGCTTTGTATGATACAATTATGGGCCATACAGTATGATGAAATTGTGCAAAGTGTCAATTTTCATTATAATTACAGTGGTTAAAAAAGTACAAATTTTTAAAGGGTATTTTTTTTCAGTAGAGATGATGATTAAATTGGGACAAGTGTACCATTTTGAACATGTGGAGGGTCTGAAACTGGTTTTGGAGATGTGATACCTCTGTCCTCTACTGTCACTACATAAATGAAAATTATGACACATCAGTTAAGAGTTTTATTTCCTCGCTTTTCAGTTCAGTGAATGAAAGGCTATAGGAAAGGGCCACTGGGGAGATGAGCATTTGGAAATATTCCACATGAGACAATCTGAAGGGTAGTTGAGATAGGAAAGGACAGGACAGCAGTGACACTCGCAAGCCAAAGATGAGGTATTTTTTTCCTTTTGTATGGTCTGTTAGTATAATACCAGCTAAAATCTAAGTGCAGCTAAGTGTATTTTTAGTGGCGGAAACACAACCTTAATTGTAGCGTATGGGCTGGGAGTATAATGTTCAAGTGAAAAGTAGCATCTTCTGTCCTGTGAATGAGACAGTCCCATCAGTTTTTTAAAAAACAAAACAAGGAAGTGTAGAATGTGGACGCTGTTCTGAACTGCAGAAGTACAGCTCAACGTAGTTCAGATGGGGACTATTAATACCCCAAACCACCAAGAAGCTATAGTGTTTGACTGAAATTGGCAATGTGGCTTTCTTTCAGTGGCCCTCCTTTCTGTATTGCATTCCTACAATGACACTTTAAAGTTACTGCTTTTTTTGAGGATATTTTATTATTTAAACATTGCAGTTCCTTGCCTTCCAGGCTTGTTTGTCTGATGTACCTGGTTTAGGTCACTTGGAGATAGAGCTTTTTGGATTACTTTGTTTATTTCATTACATAGAGGTCTTAAGTATGAGATGCTGTAATACTATTTTGTCATGTGGTATTACTCAGTTACCTGTCACTTACCTTCTGCATTTATTTGCAGACCATGTAACAGTTCTGAGTTAAACTACAAACGTAAAGTGAATTTCATAAATAATAGCAACTTCGGAAACAGTTACATTTGTTATAAACATAGACCTATGAAAACTGATTTATAGTCATTTTCACGCTAGAGGGCACTAACATCTCATGAAATTTAAGCCCAAACCAATTTTTACTCTCAATGTAACACTTAGGTATTGGGTAGTCATACTGTAGTGGATGACAAAGGTTTCAATTTCTTTGCAGCCTTTTCTCTGTGGAAATGAAAAGTAATAGTATTCTTGCAAGGGTGCATTAAAAGTTAGCGTGTGGAGTTTTCCTTTGTTTTTTGTTTTTTTTTAATTAAACAATAATTTGGGTAATTTGTGGAGAAAAATGTAAATTCTACTTGTACTCTTAAATTGCTTTTAATGTGGTAATTTTAATTTGAAGCTGGTGAATAGGCATATAAGATAGGAAATTACTGGATAACTTCCTATAAAAGTTATCTAATAGAGTTAGTATCTGGAATTCGCTTTTTGAAGTTGGTAATCAAAGGAAGAAAATCATATTGTGAACTGACATTGCAGGCCTAACTTTAAGTTAGGGTTAATGCATACATTTACATATTGATACCTGGTATATAGAAAATAGTACGGAAAAGAATATGAAAGTCTATACTGCCAGTAAGTAATGGATCACTATAGAACCTTCACTTGTTCATGTTGGTTTTAGTAGGTAATTTTAGAATGTGTTTGAATCTAAAGTTTGGACCTCAAAGTGGTGTAGCCATTTTGGAAGTACTTTTTTTATTATGGATTTTTGTTATGGATTTTGGATACTGAATTTTGTTTAAAACATAGAATCATAGAATCATTAAGGTTGGAAAAGACCTCTAAGATCATGGAGTCCAACCGTCAACCCAATGCCCACTAAACCATGTCCCTAAGTGCCGCATCTACACGTCTTAAATACTTCCGGGTATGGTGACTCAACCACTTCCCTGGGCAGCCTGTTCCAATGTTTAACCACTCTTTCAGTAAAGAAATTTTTCCTCACGTCCAATCTAAACCTCCCCTGGCGCAACTTGAGGCCGTTTCCTCTTGTCCTATCGCTAGTTACTTGGGAGAAGAGACCGACACCCACCTCGCTACAGCCTCCTTTCAGGTAGTTGTAGCGAGCGATGAGGTCTCCCCTCCGCCTCCTTTTCTCCAGGCTAAACAACCCCGGTTCCCTCAGCCGCTCCTCATAAGACTTTTTCTCCAGACCCTTCACCAGCTTCATTGCCCTTCTCTGAACACGTGAATAAAATGGTTTCTGATTACTTTTTGCTCTTTGTAGGAATGGTTATTCAGTTGCCTTGGAGGTGATCCTGCTGCTGTAAATGTAGGGCCGAAGATTGATGGTGTGGGACAGTATGGACCTAATGAACGGACAGTCAAGCAGTGTTAATATTGCGGCTACTGCTTCAGAGGTAAGGATTACAAAACTCAGTTATTGGATACTTAAGACCATAAGTACTCAATTTTTAAAAAATGCACCAAAATGTTAAGTTTTTCTTTTAACACATCTGGTGCAGCAGATTCTTGTTTTGTGCATTGGTTTCATATGCTGCCCCAGTTTAGATGTGAATAACTTAAAGTTCTGACCTTTGTATACCAAAATAAAGCATGAGCTAGCATTTACAGCCTTGCCATAGCCAAAGCTGCCTTTTTTATGTTCTCTTCCATCACGTCTAGACAAGGAAGCTTTTCTTTTCAAGTTTTAACAATAATAGATGCTCTTAGCTCAATAAGATGGGCTGGCAAGGCCTGTGGGAAACGTTCTCTTCTCTGACAGGTACTTGTGTTTGTGTGTGTGTCAAGGGGCAGTCTGACACAGTAGCGCTGGAATAAGGTTGTTTCCTTTGTTTCTTGGACTATATTCAGGCATTGGTATGTGTCCCCTCCTGCCCACCAAAGTTTCTGCCCTCTAGAAGTGAACAGCTCATGAGTTAAGAGCGTGTGTATCAGCCAGGCAATGGAGATTGGCCTCCTGTGCTGATGCCTCTTATTTTGAAGTTAATATAGTTTTCCATTTGTCATCTACTTGTTAAGGAAAAGAAGGGGTGGGGTGACGTTAGTACCAAACTTTGAGTTCTTTTTGCTAGGCTCATGTGAGGAGCTCTTGAGAGTTGACTGATGCCTAAATTCTTAGCAATGCTAGAGGGTTTGCAAGACCTGGTTGGTTTTGTTTTTTTCTTTTTCCCCCTAAAACTCTTGCAAATCACACCCTCTTCAAGTTTTTGTGGGGTTTTTTTGTGGTGGTTTTTTGTTTGTTTGTTTTGTTAATGCCTCGTAGTACTGGGATGAAGGGAACTGAAAATCTGCCTTCAGTGTATATTGAGTGATCTTTCCAGATGCATTGTTTGTCTGTCTTCTTTAGGGTGACTGAATGTATGCTTTGGCTTGTACAGATGTACAATACTAAGCTAAGCTTTCTGCTCAGGGAACACAGTTACTTTATTGCTGATGCTTATTATTTTTATTGCTTTTTGTCACAGCGTGAAAAACGTTTTTACCATGGTGGATTTCAGTTTGTCTTTTTTTTCTTCTTTCATTCTTCATTTGTCTTTTGTTTAAAAGACAAGGTATTCAGGAACATTACAGAGTCAGTAGTGATGAGAGCCACGAAGTCCTGAAAACAGTTGCTTCCTTGAATAAATCTTTGGACCTTACCAAAGATGTTTGTTTTATTTATATATTTACACATGTGTTTTGATAGCAGAGCTGCATGTGTGCTATGCACTTGCATGTGCATATGGAAATGGAAAGTACCACAAACAAGGTGAAAGGAGAATCGGAGTGTTGTGTTATCAAAAGGAATCAAATAATCTCCAGCACAATTTCACAAGTATTGTCAAGAATTAAACAAGAAACCTGGCATCAATCTCCAAGACCATTGTTTGTTTTTGTACAGATTCTTGTACTTCCCTTATCATTGTATTATGAATCATTGATTGACCATTTGTTGGCATGCGACTGAAAAATTTTCTTGGAGGAGAGCTCTCTTTTTACTCAACAAGATAGTCTCGAATGTTTACATGATGTCTGATAAAACTGAGTAAAATATATTTTGGCAAAGTTACATGAATCTGCTTTCAGCAAGTGGTTCTTTTTTTTCCTATCTGGACTAACTGGGAGGAGGGAGGACTTGTAACTGAAATGTTTCTGTAAGTATGTTGGTTACTGAGAATGCCTGTCTGGTTTGGAGTTTTTGGTGGTGTTTTCAAAGTCAGGTTTTTTAGAGAGATGGTACTGTTAGAACCACATAACTAAAACTGGACATGATTATTAAATGAGTATGTATTTTCTTTATATGTCCTTGTAACAAAAGCACTTAAAAATGGACAAGAGTTTATTTCAGCTGGCTGAATTCTCAAGGAGTTCAAATGTTCTTGTTTCTGAGTGGGAAGCCAAAGTCAAAATATATAGTGTAGCCCTAAAATACTGCCTTGTTAGGTTTTCAGGAGAAGACAGTAGCACAATAGAACTATTTACCAGCATCAGTGACCATGTACTATCTTCCCTCCTGCCTTGGCATCAGCAGATGTGATGCAGGTGTTTCTGAAAGTACAGTGCTGAAATTTGGCTTTCACCAGAAGTGATCCGGTGAAGTGGTCATTCATGTGTGTGTGGTGTATATGACCCATATCCATGGTCTTGAAAACGTTCAACGTTAGCAGTAAAACTACACAGACTGTCAGAAAGTGCCTTCATTATGTGGGTCAAAGTCTAATCTTTTCAGCTTTCTAGGAGGTATCCCCCTGTGATGGTGGTTAGGATAGAGTGCTTAAGGATACACCAGTCTCCAACATAAGACTAGGCAGGTCTTGGTTTGTGCTGTGTGTTTTGCCACAGCTGAGCTGGAGCTCCCAGCAATGGGAGCTCTGCGCGCCAATACTAGTTCTTTCTCTTGAATCTCTCCAAACAAAGTATTAGCAAAACTGTTGTTTTTGGGAGCTCTGTTAGTGCTTACGTCAAGGCTATGCTATTGCTGAAGCATGCAGGTGCCGTACTGTACTTCAGACAAGCCTACCGTTTGCTGAAGAAGACGTGTTAGATTTGATACGGTTACTGACTGTAGTAACTGTGGTCCTTCATGATGGTCTTGTCCATGTGTCTCGTCTTGTTTCTTACTTTTTAGTGGGGAGTTTGCATTATGCCAGGTTTCTGAAAGTGAGGAGAAACTAAGAAGCAAGAAATGTGCATAGCCTTTCAGGTCTTCAGAGGAGAGTGTGGGGCAGCAAAGTGATTGCATGCTGTATGTATATTTCTGAAATAAGTATGCCTGGGGTTCAGATGTGAAGTGTACATCTGGATGTGACATCGCAATCTCCATGCAAAAACCCCCTTCTTTCTTGTAATGACTGAACAGAATCTAGGTTTGCATCTATATACTAGAAGAAGTGATTACTCATAACACAGATGTATTGTTTTCATATGCTTCATATGAAAACAATACATGAAACATATGAAACCAATATGAAGTGTTAATTTCATACAAAGTGTTAATTTTTTGAACCATATTTGTATTTTGCAGGGAAGCTAAATTTTTATGTTGTAGATAAAGATTCATAGAATAATATTCTAGGATCTGGTATCTTTTGCAAATGTGAATTACTATAATTTAAAAAAAACGACTAAATATACTCTGGTATCTTTTGCAAATGTGAATTACTATAATTTAAAAAAAACAACTAAATATACTAAGTTTATACTTTATACAAAGTGTCTTCAACACGAACACATCTGTAGCTCACAGTGTAATTTTTGTAAGTTTTAATGCTTCTGAGATAAACAGGAAGAGATTGATACTGTTCTTTGATGTTAACTATTCCTTTGGGGCAGACCTTGTTTTTTTTTCTTCACCATAGTGGTATTTTTTCTGTTTGAAATTCAGTGTGACTGTATTGTTAATTAAATTCCAGTTTATGCATTGAAATGTAACTGTTGTGTTTTGAGGAACGCCTTTGAAATCCATTGACGTCAGTTTGAGAGTCTCTGATTTTAGCAGTCTTTGTCAGGTGAAAGTATGTCCTGTGACTGACATCTAATTGGTAATTTGCCCAATAGAAAAATTCTGTGAGCAGTGATGCTTGAACAGAAATTTTGCTTTTGGGAGTGTAAAAACAAAAAAGAAGAGGAGAGAACCAAAATATCATCAGTGGTTTTGTTTATTTCTGCAGAAGAGTAGCAGCTCTGAATCCTTGAGTGACAAAGGTTCAGCTGAACTGAAGAAGAGCTTTGATGCAGTGGTATTTGACGTTCTAAAGGTTACACCAGAAGAATATGCGGTAAGCAACTCAAGTAATTTTTTGTTACTTTGTGTGTGAATCTTCTTGGCAGCTTTTCCTCTGCTTCTCCATTTCTATGTGTTTTTTGCCGAACTTCTGTTGTCCATGGGTTTAAAAAATGGATCCTGCACTATAGTTCTTCATTGTCTAAATTCTGTTTAATGTTAAGTGATCTTTTTGGGGTATGCCGTCCAGGCATTTTTCACACTCTTATATGTAGCATAGACCAAAGATTCTTAATTCTATATGGTGCAGCTTAATTCTGACATGCATATTTTAATTGCAAGAATATACTTGATTTGTACTTGTTTTTTCTGGAGTTGTTTTAATTTTTAACTCTGTTAATTCTTACATCTAGAGAGTGTTTTCTTCTTTTGTGTGCAATGGTACAGAATAATGAGTTGGATATCCTCCAGAACCAAGAACAAATAAATAAAAATATTTAACCAAAACACTGGGTGATTTTTTTTATCCTTTTTTTTTTTTACCCTACTTGTAGAGGTTAAGATGACAGATGGTCCCTCTAAGTGGTTCAAGTGTGTTACTAGAAAGATTGCTAACAAGCTATTGCTCTTACTGCATTTATAATTCGAGTGATGAGAGTCATGATGAGTTGTCCTGGGGAGATTATCAATACGTGGTAGTATGTATCACAAAATATTCCCATTAAGTTTGTTCTTTTTTTTTAATCGTTAATAACTATTTCAGTTAATTATTAATGGCTAAATTGATTTTAATGAGCACACTGAAAATTTAAAGCATCTGGATTATGAAGTGGTACTTACACATTAAATTCTTCTTGGATAGTTAATGGGATTTATTCCTGACTGAGGTTCAAGTCATGTGGTTCGGGCCTCTTTGCTCTGTTGTCAGGAACAGCTGGCAATGAATCACCTACTTTTCATGGGAAGATGGTTTTGGGGCTGGCTATCCTTTCAGTGTTATCTTAGGATTTCTCTACATAAAGGAAATCTAAGTCCTTGGGGAATTTGGCACTAGGGGCATGAATTCAAATGGAATCATGCATTTAGGCCAGAATAGCTATGGGTTCCTTTGAATGGCTCTGCTATTTAGCCAGTGGTGGATGCTGTTGAGCATCAGAGTATATCACTTAGTCTCTGTGGAGTTGCTGTCACTCACTTGGACAGCAAAATATACAAAGGTGCTTTGTCTTGTATCGCATTTCATAAACCTTTTGCTCTACTGTCCTCTACTGTCTAATCCTTCATCTCTTGTGCAGCAACCTTTTATGTTCATGGGTGTTCTAAATGTTACCTACTTAGTAAATCTTGGTTAGATAAAAATCTGTATTAAAATCCAGTGTTTTTACTGTTTTCATATTATGCCTCAAACTGGGTAGAGTTCCACTCACAAACAGGAATCTTTTTATTAAGCATTTCACATTACATCTACGAACCTATTTTTGGTTTGTACTACCTGGTATAATTTTGCTGTTTTCTCAATTCCCCAAAAGAAAACATCTTTTACTCTTAGCCTTCTCCCTTTTAAAGTACCTAGTTCTCCATATCAGGTTTCATTTACTGTAAATGGATCTGAAATGTCTTATAGATAGCATTCTGAACAATTGAGCAAAATTGCCGGTAGTCAGTGTTCAGACCTTTGGCAAGGTTATAATTAATGTAATTTCTTTTTCAATGTTTCTATACGCAGCTGCACTACTTCGTTAATGTTTGTTTCTCCAGGCAAGTTTATCTGCTTTTCCAGTAGGGCTTGCTTGCTTTGAATGCTGTCTTTTTCTGATCATTCTTGCTGAAGGTTGTAGAAATAAGTAAATTTACCAAAAACTTAGGTACCTTGGAGGAAAAGTACCTTTGACCCTTACACTTGTTTTTATTTTATTGGCCATTTCCTTATTCTTCCTGGTTTTAGTCCAACCGTAACAGAGAAATATAAAATCTTCATCTGGATTTCAGTGTTAATGTGAAGACTACCAGAGTGATGCAGTATGGCCAAACTCTTGAGGATACCAGCACTGATGAGCATGCAAAACTGTGTTAGTAAGATTTTCATTATAATAGTGGATATGTACCTCTCAGATTGGACATGGAGATGCTACCAATTGCTTTTTCAAAGTATGAGAAAACGTCTAGTTTAGTGATAGCTCTTGTAAAATGGATGCAGTGCAGACTGCTGTCATCTGTGACTTAGTGAAGGCTGAATTCTATTACCAACTGCATAATGAATACTGTTTTAAAAAAAATTTTTTTTTTTTAAGTGGCAAACTGAGGAAATAATTTCTGGGCTTTGTAAGTACCTTATTCATGGAGAGAGAAGATAATGTGATAAAGCCTGTAAAACAGCAATAAAAGCAAGATGCTGCACAAGAGCTAGTTAGGCAGCTGTCTAATTAATGGTTAGGAAACCTTGGCTCGAATGTTTAGGTAGCATAAAGATAAGAGTTAACTGATAAAGTCAACATCAGCATTGGGAAGTCTCATCCTGTAGCTTATATGATGTGTTGTATTTTGATCAAAATGGGTTACTGTGTACAGATGGGAGAATTAAAATTATGCTGGAGAAAGAAGAGCAAAACTCTGAAAGGTAATTAAGTTTGAGAGATGCTGGAAATAAGATTCATGTTTCATATTGGTTTCAGTACCAATATGAGACACACAGATGTCTTTTTAGTTCCCACTGTTAGAGACATCATTTTTATTTCAAAACTGGATCTGTTTAGTCAGTTAGTGGGTAAAAGACAAGTTGGACTACAAAAGCTATTGCTTGTAATCCTGTATTTTCAAGAAGCTGCTTACCAAGCTGAAGAGAAGCCCAAGTGTAAATATTTTTGATGATTTTACTTCCATATTCTTCCCTCTAGCAGTCATCTAACACTGTCCTGAATGCACAGTCAGTGTACCGTTTCATGTAATGGTCCTTTGTTCACTCTCATACTAACTTTCTAGCAAAAGTACACCAGCCCCTCAAGGGGTCTAGTTTGAGCAGTAATGGAAATTATTATTGTAATATATGTGTAATAGTCCAGTTATACTGTTGTTACCAACCGGGTGTTCTAAGTTCTTTGTAAGGTTGAAGGCCGCTTTAGAAAGGGCCAAGTTACAGCTGAAACAGGTGAGATCTTCAGGCGTAGCTGCTGCTGTTGCAAATTTATAGTTTGCTTTATCCCCCTGCAGCTTACAAAAACAGTTCCCAGAGGATGTATTGCATGCCTGCATGTTTCATAAATTTTGGGGAAAAAGAATCCCATTCAATGAGTATGAAGTAGGACACGTTTGTTTTCTGCTAAGGATTCTACAGACAGCTTTCTAGCCGTAACTAATAAGGAGACTGTCTCTGATTTAAATACCTGCTTTTAGGCTGATCACTGCTCACTTCTTTATTAAACGGCTAAAAGCCACAAAACAAGTTGGTGCCAGGATTACCCACTGGTGTCTGGCCCTGCCGATGGAGCCGTTGAGTGTGTGTGTACAGGGTAGAGACAGTTGCAGTGAATGCTGTCCATTTTCGTTGAAGGGAGAAGTGTGGTTTCGAGCGTACAGGGCACAATTTGTGGGGGAGGGATATGTTAATGGTGCAGTGGCAGTAGAAAGGGGGGGGCTGATGAGACTGAAAGAAAAAAGGAAAATGATTGGGGACATGAGCTCCAAATTAAGATGCTGGCGAACCTCAGGTTGAAGAAAATATTTATTTTTTGCTTTACAGTAAATTCTTATTCCTTAGACTGCTACTGTTTAATTATTTGACTGTTTATTACTTTTTGACTTGCTTTTCCATTTTATACTTCAACTTAGCCACGGTGGTGTAAATATTTGAGGTAGAATTAAGGGAAGCGCAGCTGTATAAATCCATTGCTTTTTTCCACCTAGTTATCTAAGAAGGATTCTTTATTCTTTGCCCCAGTCTCTGAAAGTGCTACGAAGTAAGCTCACATGAAGATGTATGTGTATTTCTTTCTTTTTTGATTCCAGTTAAGCGTTGTCAAATGGATGTTGGAAAAAAGAATATTGCTTATTTTGGAAACAATACACAAATAAAGCTTACTTTAAAAATGTTTAGATGAAACAAGGAATTTTTCTCAGAGGCGTTCTTACGACAGTTAAATATCAAGTTATCTATATCTGAAGAAAGAGCATGAGAGTGTGTTTTGTAAGGGAAGCAGGTCCCAAGAGTTCTGGAACTGCATTCTGTGTGTAATAAAAGTGCAGAAATAGGCTTTGAGGTGTGTGGGGTTCAACAAACTCATTTTTTTGCCCCTTTGAACAGAAAAAAATAACTTAAAGTGGCCCAAGGTTCCCCCCAGGAGAACTTTCTCTCTTGTGCGGGACTCTGGCAGATTCACAGTCCCCTCTGCGAGTTCCTGCGCAGCTACTGGTGTGAGTTGTGCTATGCAGCTCCTGGCAGTAATGTTGGTTTTGGCCTCTCCTGAGGCTGGTTGTCAGTGGATTAGGGAGTTTGAGGCAAGTCTGTCTGCTGCATCTGAGAGCAGTTTGAATAAAGTGAAGTACTGGGCCCTAGGAGCTTTTGATGAAAAAGGACTTCTGCTTGTTTGTGTTCCCGTTAGCTTTATTTTACAGAAGAATATTAAAGAATAAGTATGTTCCCAATGAGAGCAAGAAGCAGCAACTTTATTATAGCATGTGTAGGAACTATTAATGATAAAAGTTTTGGAGTGGACTTTGTGAGAAAACAAGTAGAGTTTCAACACAGGAACTTTAATCCCCCAGCGGTCATTTTGGACAGTAGAATTATTCTCCTGCTGATGCAGTGCTTAACAGAGGCGTAGCTATTTTTTCAGTGAGGAAAAGTATTCTGGCAGCCTGGAGAGACAGTGCTAAGCCAAGTTGGAAGGCTTAAATATAATTCCTTCTAAAAATTCAGATTAAGGAACAATTTATGAAGTGCTGCTTGAACCAACATGACTTCAAGGAAGACCAGATTATGGCAGTATTCTTCAATAACCAAAATGTAGACATTTGATTTTTTTTCATCTCAGGCAGAAACTTAGTTGTTCTTTTCACACTGAGGGTCTCTGTCCAGGAGCTCTGTGGGAAGTGCACTGTCCTTATGGTAGGTACATGGCAGGAAAAGTTGTAGTACAGCAAGTAGCCTGATAGAAGGAGTTCATGCTTGAGAAGGTCTAGGGACTAGAAAGGTGGGATTATAGCCCAGATCAAACGGGAATTTTCGTACAGGAGTGTGGAGAGGAGCTCATTGCAGTGGTGTTAACTGCAACTAGAAGTTCCTAAGTTATAGGGGAGGGTAATCCGTATGTATTCACAGAAAAGAGAAAGAATTGGGGAATATTTTAAAATTTCATTTCATTGAGCTTTTCCATATTCTTCAAAGAAGCAGCATACTGAAATGTAGTTCTTAATCGCCTGGATGTAAAATTCTGGCCTGACAGATCTCCCTGAGAGAGGGGTAAATCTCTTTATAAGTATATGAAGCTGTGTGGTAATAATTTTAGTATTTTGAAGTACTTAATGGTTAACAAGTCCAGCATCTCAACACCCAGGAGAGCTAAAACATTTTTAAACATGGCTGTTGGGGATTGTCCCCAGGCAAGGTCTTTCTACTACATGCAAAAGCTCCCATGGTTGTGCAGGGGGGAAAAAATTATCTTCCAACTACCATTCCAGTGTGTTAATTGCAAGATGATCATTCACTGTTCTTAAAAGATGGTTTTCTCTTGTAGGATTCTTCAAGTGGTTGAGAATTGGGAAATATATTAGTCATACATTAAAAACATACCTCTTCTAATCATATTCTAGAATTGGTATCTAGGGTCTAGGGCAAACATAAACACAAAACTTCCATTCAGCTCTTTCATTGCCTAAGCAATGAAGAAGTTCTTTAATATATAGGTAAACTTGATAGACATATCACTTCTGGAAAGACAGAAAATATCAAGTTTCCCTATCTTTGTGTAATCAGAATGCTTATATAAATGATAAGTAAGAATAAGTTCAGTTTGGTATAGCACACGTAATTTTTTTTTTTTAAATCTATGCAGCTGACAACTCAAAAACCAGAGAGGTTATGGTTGGCTTGCTTCACGTAACAAATTGATGTGAACACTTACAATTTTTGGTTTGAATATTAAAACATTAAAACCACATTTAGGAGAGGGAGCTATCCAGGAATTTGTATTGGCTGGATTAAGGAGCTGGAATGAGAAAAGTTGGTGCATTGTATCTCTTTCATTGCAGAAACCAAACTAGTGGCTTTGTTTATTGGGGTTTAAATTCCTCTTGATTTGGTCATGGTAGAAGTGTTTTGTTGTTGTTAGAGTTGAGCAATGGCATCTAACATAAATATCATAAATTATTTTTGAAGTTTTGTCATTTCAAGTGCTATTAATTAAAATGCCAGCCTTTCAGTTTGCTTTATTTTTGACTTAGCAGTGAGCAAGCACCTTTAAAGGGGTAAAAATTCAGTTAAGTATTAGACTTACAAATACGAATAAGTTAATGTTGTGGTTTAACCTCAGCCAGCAACTGAGCACCACACAGCCGCTCGCTCACTCTCCCCACTCTAGTGGGATGGGGGAGAGAATCGGGAGAGTAAAAGTGAGAAAACTCGTGGGTTGAGATAAAAACAGTTTAATAATTGAAATAAAATAAAATAGTAACAATAATAACAATAATAAAAGAATATACAAAGCAAGTGATGCACGATGCAATTGCTCACCACCTGCCAACCAATGCCCAGCCAGTCCCCGAGCAGCGGCCCCCCCGGCCAGCTTTCCCCCAGTTTATGTACTGAACATGACGTCACATGGTATGGAATGTCCCTCTGGCCAGTTTGGGTCAGCTGTCCTGGCTGTGCCCCCTCCCAGCTCCTTGTGCACCTCCAGCCTTCTCAGTCGGTAGAGCATGGAAAACTAAAAAGTCCTTGACTAGTGTAAGCACTGCTCAGCAACAACTAAAACATCGGTGTGTCATCAACATTATTCTCATCCTAAATCCAAAACACAGCACTGTACCAGCTACTAGGAAGGAAATTAACTCTATACCAGCTGAAACCAGGACAGTTAATGTTTAAAAAATTCTGTTTTGTCAAAGGTATTTTTAAACTTTTATGTGAGGTACGCTGTCATATCTACAAACTCAAATGGCTTCTTATCCATCAGCTTAGGTATTCAGCTATCAGTCACTTGCCTCTTTTGAACTGTGAACAATTTTTTTAAGTGCTTGGAACTCTGAATCGAAATTGCAAGCTCTAAGAAAGGAACCTCAGTAAGGGATGTTTCTTGTACAAGTGGTAATGTGATACAGTGTTACTGAAGGTTGATGTTGCCTTTAGTGAAAGCAGCAAGATGTGTAAACCAAACAAGTGCAAAAAAAAAAAAAAATCAGCCTAATATCAATGTGATACTAGAAGAAAGAAGTTTCTCTGTTAAAACTTACTGAGTTTTTTTAGTTCTCAGACTTGTTTTTTTTTAATATTGTAATGTACTTAATAGCCATTTCAAGTTTTTGTTAGTAATGAACGTTAATCTTGAACTTTGGCATTTGTGTGGTTTTTCAATGTTAATGTACCCATTTAATATCCCCATTTAAAATTTATGCGTTTATTTTGATATGTGAATTCTGGTATGAAGTTACAATAACAGTCTTTGTTTCATAAACATTGGGTATTGATTCTGTCTTAAAGTAGTAATTTGTTTAGGAGTCACTACTGAAGCAAGTAATAGTCTAATTTAGCTAAGGCAGTTCAGGTTGATTAAGAGGACAAATTCTGGAGGGCTGGGAAGAACATTTATTTTTAAGCATTCTCTCTTCTGTGTGAACGATGAATCAGTTTCCTGGCTCATTTTTATTGTACCGTTGTTGTAATCTTGTTTTAGTGAGGAGGATTTGCGGTGAAATGTTAATAACCATTGAAATGTCTGGATCTTTTGTAAGGATGTTGTAACATACCCTATATTCACATTTTATCGAAGTGCCCATTCTTTTGGTTTCACTTTCCCCACCCCACTCCAACCAATTTTCTAATTCATTTCCTTTATTGAGAAGCATAGCGATACATTCAATCAGTCACACATTTACCTAAAATAATAAATTTCTGAGAAAGCTTGGTATATTTCAGCAGGCAAATGGGAGACTAGAGATTGAGTTCTATGGCTGGTGTTTCAGGACTGGGTTCTTCACCTTGGAAATCAAAAGGAAGAGTTAACTCTTGCTGTAATGTGTGGCTGCTCTATGGTCAGGATTGGATCAGGTGAGAGAAATGAATCCACACTTTCCTTCTGTCCCTGTGTCTCTTGAGTGTTCTCTGCAGGTAAGAAAGTAATTCTTTGGTGCTTGTGCCTGCACAGCCATGGATACATGGTTAGATGATTCACAGAACTGGGATAGAGTTGCTCCTTCCTAGTGAGTGGGAAGTTTAGAAATAACACGCACCCCCAATATCAGGCAAGTTTGTCCTACACAGTGGTACAGACTTTCTGTGCAGTATTTAGACAAGTGCTTCCTCACAGGGAAGCCCTTATCTTAGGCATTCTCAATTTATCATCTTAAACTTTTAAGTAAGATTTAGAAATAAATATATAAACTTGTGCCTCAACTCATTTTAGGATAAGTGTTCTCTGAACGCATCTTGATTATTAGTTTCAAGTCCATTTTAACTCTAGAAATTAGTTAGCCAGATTTTCCCTGCCCCCTTCTTAAATATCATGCTTCTGGAGAAAAATCTTTTTCCTCCCACTTGTCAGATATCTTTCCCTGCCCCAGTAAAGACATTCCTTGCCTATTTGTTTCCTCAAAAGAGCCTTATATGTAGATATCTCAAATAAGAAGGCATGCTATTAAGTTGTCAAGATGAAGCCGTATTTGCTTACCCAGGTGCAGTGTAACATAATCCAGAATGACATCTATGACACGTTTAGAAGTTTCTAAAGCTCTTCTGTGTGTAATGTGGAGATCCAGTTGTACCCTTCACCTACAGCAAAGCATTGTCAAGCATGTTATAGCTTTTGGCAAGGTGGTACTCCTGTCACTGTACAAGGCTTCTAGTCCTTTCCCAGGTAACCTGCTCAGCTTAGGAGAAGGTGGGAAATAGCATGAAAAATTACCAGCATTGTCTGTGCACATGTTCAAAATCCTTCAAGAGCAAAGTTTTATTAACCACTGTTGGAATAGTTTGTTGTCTGGGCGCACTTTCACAAGTTTGTCTGCTTCCCTTGCCAGGAACGACTTGTTGCTGTCAGTACTTTTTGTGGCAAGATAAAACTACCCCTCTTTGAAAAAAGGCTTTGTGTGAAGATTTCTGTATTTCTGACCTTGATGGTCTAAAAAATAATGCTAGAAGAGCCTTTAATTTTAGGAAAAGAAACCATTTTTATTCTTTCAAGAATAAGTCACTTTTTCATAGGCCTCATAATAAAAGAATAGAACGGTTTCAGTTAGCAAGGTTGCTTTCAGTTTGAAAGGCACCTTTTGTTTTTGGCAACAGTTTATTATATATTTTTACTGTAGTTGCTATGGGTGCAAGGGAACAGAGAAGTTATGTTGAAGGCAAAGAGTATTTTGGCCTACTATATTTCTGAATTTCCGTTCTTACTAATCACTGCTGCTTAAAATAAACTTTGGGGGCTATGTCTGTCTGGTATCCTTGCCTTCACCTAAACTTTTAAGGTACAGTATAATCTGTGCTGTCGAGACAGATGCTGCAGCTGATCAGTTGATTGTTAAACCACATTTAAAAATGGTAGTTCAGGGATTCATTTTTAAACCGGCATTTAGATAGTTTATGGACACTAATGAATGGTAGGCACAAATCATATGCCTCATACCACATGCGAGTGTATTTATGTTACGGGACCAAGAATGTCTCGTTTATGTAAGAGTTTATACAGGATTTACTGCTACAAAGGTGTTCAGACATGCACATTTGTGAGTGTATATGGTCTTGTTTGTAGTTGAGTATGTGGATTCAGTCAAATTGGTCTGATTTAATCTCACTTTAGCCCAAGACTAGAAAAATCTAATATAGCTTTAAAACATCATTGTTGGGAAGAAGGAGCAGCCAACTAAAGCAGAGCCCAGGAAAGAAAGTCTGCAAAAAGCAAACTCGTGAAGGGCTTGTTACTTCTATGATGTTGTACTGCAAAATACCAGAAGATTGTGTCCAGTGTGTCGGTTACAGAAACTGGGACTGACATATAATTTTTTTATAGCCATGTTCGCTTGCTAGAATTCATACCTAAAAATAAATTTAGAGGTCAAGGAGATCTGCTACAAAATGTAGATTTGGTCATCTTTGGCAAAACACATCACTTCTTGTCTCATTAGAGCAGGTACTCTCATTAGAGCAGGTGCATCTCTTTGCGCCTGCTTTCTTTCAACTAGAATATCCCAGTTAAAATTTTTCTGCAAGGTTAACTTTATGCGAGAAGCTATTTTGCTATCCAACAATGGCATTCAATGGAAATTGCAATTTGTGAGGGTCACAAAGCTGTCAGTGTGTTCCATAGAGCGTATAAATGGGGGAACCACTGTTGTCAAGGAAATGGGAATAAAGCTATGCAGCTTGCATCTGAGGAAACCAAACAAGGTCTGTGGATTCACTGTTAAAAGGCTATTTGTGATATCTAACTCAGATGGCACTGGTATTTCTGGGCTACTTATATAGTCTTTGAAAGAGACGATCTCTCTCTTCTGGATACACAGGCAGACAGCAATCCTAAATTGTATGCTTAAAATAAGGCTCTGTGAATATGTTTCAAAATGCAAAACCTGGTCTTTGACTCTGAGTTCTCCTTTACCCTTTTCAAAGCTAAACAGACATCCCAGAATGAAAATGTACTTAACGGTTCCGACTTGCTGGAGGTGAGATGGCTGTATTTAATTTTAACGGTTGCTGTGCAACTGAACAATTTCTTAGCTTAGTTATTCAAATATGGTTCAAGTATTGGTTTGAAAAATTATAGGGATGTTTCAATAGAATTGTGTAACACCTAGACTAAGATTCAGAGTTTGAAGAGAAACTGCCCTAGAGCAACTATAGTTCCTTGTATTCTTGGATAGCTTCTTATATAGTGTTTCTGAGTTCAAGCTCTGACTTGCATATGTAACTGCAGGATTATGCTCCTGAGAATAATTTCTCATAACTTGTTTACTTTATTAAATATAAAGTTTGGAACACTTTATTATCTGGTTTTGCAGGACAGCTCTGTGGTAGGAGCCGAAACCTCTGAAATTAGCTACAAAATGGAAGTAAAATAATAAAAGGAAACAGAAAAAATACAGTTCTCATGCAGCACAGCAACTTAATGGAGTACAAGGTTAATTCTGAGCATAACTTAGTGTTGGTGGTTTTTTTTTTTATTTCAGGGTCAGATAACGCTAATGGATGTCCCTGTATTTAAAGCAATTCAGCCAGAGGTAAGTAGTTCATTGGTTTTGTTTTCAAACTTAAATGAAAAAAGTTATGCCAGTATATAAATTCTGGAATTGCAAAGTGTATGTAAGTCAATAAACCTTAAATTTTGTCCCAGTTCATATAGCTCTGAAGCAGATAGTTTTATAACACAAAAATATCTGGAACAAATAGTTTGTTAGGGGAATGAAGTATTGGTATTTAAATATGTTCAGCTAGTGCTAGAGATGAAGTATCTGGGTTTTAATGTTTCTCAGTGATAAACATCTTGATTTGACTATTCTGATCACAGTATTTTAGGTTTCAGCTCCTGATACCTCATGACATACCTCAGCCTGTCCTGTGTTTCCCGAACTGGTTCATATCTCTTTTTGGAAAAAGAAAAATGGCTGTAATGGCATCTTTTATCCAAGATGGATGTGATCTGTGGATACACTGGGATAATATATTGATGATTTGTGTTTGCTCTTTTGTTTTTATATAATGCCATATTCCTTTCTAATTGCAGCCTGACTTGAACTGATGTTTTCAGAATCTTCACAGTAACTATAATAAATAATGAATTTGTTTATCCTTATTTCTGTACAATTAGCATTTTCCTGTGGGCATTGTTTTGCACTTTTGAAGGATTTTTTTTTCAGTTTATCGTCCACTTTATCAGTAGTGTGGATGTCACTTTCAGCTCATCAGTCACCTTTAGACTATCATAAGTTGTTTTATTGGTAGCAGGCTTTTGTCATGTCACTCTTGTGGCACACTGAAGAATGTTTAGCTTCAAGTGGAGAAACCTGCTGAATCTGTTGGTTGTGATAATTGATTTCATCATTTGTGTACCCACAAATTTTTTTAAGGCTTCCTTATGATCTGTGCTTGAAAATGTTGTCACAATTTAGCTTTCATGATCTCAGCAAGTTATTTCCCAACCCATGTGGATTTGTGTGCGTTTTTTGGTTGTTTGTGTTTGTTTTAAATTCTTCAAAGAGCCTCCCATTTGATCTCTCTGGCTTTTTTTCTGGACATCCTTAGAGTCTTTTTGATTGGCAGAATATGTTTATCCTGATCTTCTAATAGGATATTTTTTTTTTTTTAAAGCTCTTTTCCAAAACTTTAAAGCATTTTACCCTTTTATGTGATTCTTTAAATATTTTCCTTGGATGTGTGTTTGTGTACTTCTTTTTCTAATGTTAAGAGTTACTGCTATGTAGGGTTCGCCCCACCCCTGAGTGTTGAAGTTGAATAAGCTCTGGGTGCTTTTACGCAGTGCCTCATCTCTAGTTACACTGGGCTTCAAAGTACTGGATATCGAAAAACCAAAACACCAATTTAACTAGTTAGGACTTTTCCTAATGATCTGCTGATAAAGAAATTCTACTGCTTGAGCTTGACGGTAGTTTATTCTTTGCAATCTGCTTCCAGCACTGTGCAGGATGAGCAGTCAGCTGTGTACAACTACAAGGAAGCAAGCCAGTTAGATATAGTGGCAGTGATACAGTACTCCATACCTCATAATTTGTTGCTTTTTTTAACGCTACCTCTTTTATCTCAGATTATGTTGTGTGAGCAGACCTACAGAAAGTCTCTGGGAGATGAGAAGCAATGTCAAAGTACATTTAATTTTATTGGCTGTTTTAACTCATTATTGTAAACCATAAAAGGGAAAAGCAGAATAAAATGATGAAACTTATCTAAAAGAAAAACTGTGAGAGAGTAGGTGAATATACCTAGAAAGTAATTCCTTTTAAGAAATCTGTATGTACTGCATAAGAAAAATTCACGTGATGCCTTCACTGGAAAACATCCATATGAGGAAGGGTAGCTGTTTTGACACTTCTCAAGTGTTTGCACAAAAACAGTTAAAGGCACTGACAGTGTGCAAGTATCATCTGTCCATCAGTGCTCCTTCACAGGTAGACAGAGGTCTGTCGTCTTGTATCTAATGTGCCTCTAAATTGTGTTAATCCCCTATGGAAAAGGGGCATACAGATTAACTCTCGGGTCAGAAAAAGCGAGACGTGATTAAAATGCTTTCGTCTTGTTTTGCAGAAGGGGAAAACAGACATGGAATGCTTAGTTTGCCTAAAGGTGTCTTGACAGCAGATTAATGAAGTGTTGTAGGTTTCTGAGTTTCTCTGAAGTGTCTACCAGACTGTGTGCCATATCCATATCTCAATTCAACTTGTAAATCTTTACACATACCTTGACATGTGCACTCAAACACTGTTGAATTTGTAATTAGAAAACAAAACAACGTTGAGCTGATTTCACCTCTATAAAAGGGCTTCTAAACTGAGGCTTTAATGAGTGACTAAAAGGCATTGATAGAGTTTGGTTTTTTGCTATCAGTGCTAGTAGATACTCTATTTAGAATCAAATTTCACAGCTCTCATCTGCATACATGGTGGGAGATGATGAGCTATAACTTTCCCAGTGTGCCAAGATTTAAAAACTGGGTGTTTGTTCTAGATTGTTGTAATTCACCAGCAAATCTTTGTTATACAGGCTGTGAATCTCTGTCTGCTTCCCAGACTCTGTAGAATGGTACATGAATGAATATTTTTAGCCTTTAATGTGTTTTCGTTTGCTGTCCCAAATAAGGGTTCTGAAAGATGTATTGCAAGATGTTTAATTTTTAAAATAACTGGAGATGAATTTTCACCATCTTTAGGGTGTGTGAGCAGTATTCTTTAAATTTCATGGTTTTTCTTGACTACCTAAGTTGTGTTGCATCTTCTTTACTGTGTTAAAATCTCTTCTTCAAGTATTGTAGGTTTGTTTTTTTTAAAAAGCAACATCAGAATTTCATCTTGGTTATCTTTAACAAAACCAGAGCCGAATAACACTTTTTACAGCAATATATAGTAATTTTTCTCTTAGCAACAAAATCAATGAACATACTCATAGCACACACTTATATACTTCTACAGCCTTTTCCCTCTATCTGTAACAAATAAATATAATTCTTTCTGCCTATATTCAGATTTCCTATAGATATCGTGGGTTCATGTGTGTGCTAGAGTTTCTGCACATCATCCGCTACAACTTCCTGTTTCATGCTGTTAGGAAACCACTGATAGGGAGCTTAGCGTAGCCCCCATAACTCAGGATTAAGGTACAGTGGATCACTTTACATTTAGGGTGAGCCAGAAGCAGGGACTTGAACAGTTACCATGGCTTAGTCTATAGTGACATGATCCTCTGCCTGAGCCTTAAGCAGACTGTATCACTCCAAGTGATACTAGAAACCACCTTTCTTCTTCATTAAAAATGCCTGCAAGTCAATTCTGAGAAGAGAAAGTAGAAGGAATTACTGTTTCTTTGTTAATTAATAATTAGTGGGCTGCAGTATAAGAAACGAAGATAATAAAGAACGTACCTCTGCCACATAAACTTCGTCTATATGAAAACAGCCGATTTGCATTTTCATTTTCGGGAAACAAAAAAAGATGGAGTTCCCCAAGTCAATGATATGATTTCCATCTATTCCCCATGAATGACAAGTGGTGTGTTTTGTTTTTTGTTTTCTTTTTCTTGTAGTGGTTGTGGCTTTCTAGAGAGCAGTGACTGTAAAGCAAAAAGGTAGTCATAGACTTGCTCAGTTGTGCTGCTGGTAGCTATGTTAACTAAATGCCAGATGTCCTCTTGCCGAACACACAAACTTGCTTTTATTGGAAAATCTGATTACTTATTTTACATATTTTAATACATTCTCCAAAATTATTTACCCATATGTATTCACATTGAAAATCTTTACTGGGTTATTGTCTTTAACTTCTTTATCCCCCCTGCTTCATTAGGCTAGGCAGTGGAAAAAGAAAAAGCTTGCTTATTTCATATTCATCTCTACTTGTTCTGAAGTTGTATAATGGTTCCACATTAATCCTTGCTTTTTCTCTCCTCCTATTTTTGAAACTTTCACTTTGACCCATATATAAAGATTTTAATGAGAAGCACAGTCTCTCTCTCTCTCTGCCATGTAGTACAGATTATAATTTAAGTGTTCCTGTAGTATTTTGTTAAGGAAAATAAAATCCTATCGATTCAAAGAGGAATGAAAACCAAAATGAGTTTTGAAGAAAGTTCAGCTTTTGTATTCTTGATCCTAAATCTTTCAGTCTTGCACCTCATTTTAAATAAATTACACAAAATAAGAAATTGGTGGTTGTAGTGATGTCGCTCCTGTGCTTGAGTTGACTGGCAGACTAAGGAAATAATCCTTGTGAATACTTCATGTTTGAAACTCATGGTGGAAAAAGTGTAATTCTAGAGGAAGATCAAAGAAACATGCCTGAATTAGAGTTATGGAATAGGCAGCAGTCTTTTTAGCGAAGAATTGAGTATTTTTATTGAAGTATAAGAATGGTTTCTGAATTCCAATTCAGCAAATTAGTGTGCTTTGTTGCAGTAGTGTGCGCAGAGTCAGGTCCATGCTCATTAGGACTGTATCATACTTCTCCCAGACCAAATGCAGTGAAGGCAAAAACCTTGGTGGCTCCTTTTCTGTTGATGGCATCTTAAGGCGGTGGGATGAGCAGTGTCAAGGGCAATGAGTTTAGGCAGGCAGGTTCTAGCGAGGGGCAAGAGGGTTGTGAACAACAGAGTTTCCCCTGAAGCAGGGTGATCAGGTAGTAATGCTGAGAAACTGTGGACAGGCAGCAAAGGGAAACTACTTTTATTTTAGTTGATAGTCAAGAGAAAAGAAAGCTGGCTGTACAGGGGAGAGAGGTCTTGCAAGTGAGATGGAGAAGCATTTCTTACACTAACTAAAGGGAGGGGAAAAAAGACTTTTGAACTCTCAGAAGTCTGTGCCTCTCCTGTGTCAGTCCCTAAACAGCGGTGTAGATGTTGGCTTAAGCTGTTGAAGAATCTGAACTGATAGCACAGGTCCTGAGGGCCTGCGTAATTGTGCCTTGGCACCTCTGTAAAAGGATTTTGATGTGTACTTTTCCAGTCAGGAGCAGGATCTTTTGCTTTGCAGTATCCAGTGCTATGTGCTTTCACTCAAGAACGTGGATAGAGCCAAAGGATTCTCAAATTTGTTGCCACTAGCAGTTATCAGGATTGCTTTGTCTGTTACTTCTGCTTCTGTGCTGAGCTTCAAGCATGTATAGGAGAGCATGTGCCTTTGGCTCTATCGTTTTAGATGGGACCCCATATACTCTGGAACCATCTCAATCCCATACCTATCTTCTCTCTACTGCACCCATGTATTTTGAAATTATCTTAACCCTCAATCTGTTACAGTGTAGTTTTTCTACTCTGTCTCCAGTTGACAACAGCTGCTGCCTCCTACCTCCTGTAGTCTGAGTTCATAATCTTTTTTTCCCCCTCAAATCTAGGAGTCCAAATCTGCCTGTAACTCTCCCATCTCATTGTATACCCCAACCCTGTGCCTCTGTGTCCTGTTATACACTCCACAAATGACTCTTTCAGCTTGTGATCTTACTACAGAGTTCAAAGGTTTTGGGGGAGGAAGAGAAAGGAGAGTTAGTAGAAGAGTGGTTGAAGCAAGTGCTCCATGCAGGTGGAGCTGGGAGCTGCTGTGTCTTTGAAGGGTTCATGTAGACCAGTAGCATGTGTAGCACTGTTTAGGAGTCACCGGGTTGGAGCAAAATGTGGTGACCTTGTAATACCCTTGAGTGCAAGATCACAGAACGTTGCCTTTATACAACATTTCATCTGTTTAGCTTTAATGGTGGGGAAAAAATGCTAAAAACCTGCAGTAATGTTGAAGAATGGTTTGTTTTTTTTTTTTTTAAACTTGGAAAACTCTAATTTCAGTCAGCCCTGGTGGGTTATCCTGTATTCTTGACTGAACTAGAATTTCAGAGTTTTAAACAGTATGTGATATAGTCAATAATGTACAATGAAGTCTTTACCTTTTTGTGAGACTGCATGAAAACACATTTCATTCTGAGGTAAGGATGATAATGTACAACTCTATGTATGACCTTATAGCCAGCCTCAGGCCCAGGAATACAGAAACACTCTTAGTCAGGAGAATCTGCTAGGAGTGTGTTCCAGGAGCTATTTCTGCTGCCTTATTGTTTAGATTCCCATCTTATTTATCAAAACATCTATTCTCTGCCAGTCATTGCTTTCCCTTTCCATTCAGATAGGGAAAATCTCAACAAGATTTTTCTGGAGCAGAGGCTTCAGTTGCCTAAGTCTTCTGTCAAAACAGGGAGACCTCTTCTTTGAAATAATAATGATAAATATATTTATACATATATATGGTTCACAGTCTGAGAGTCAGATCTTGCATCTGTGCCCAACTGATATTAGACCTCTAATTTTGAGTGTATAAATATAAATTTAACCTTAACATTAATACTGTTACTTACGTACTGTCTAAAGATTTCTGGTAATGTTTTCTACTTAAAAATTACCATTTCTGTTGCTAATCACATCAGTGCCACAAAGCTCAGTGCTAGCTAAGCCTGGTCTGCTTCTGATGTCTGTATCATGTAAGCCCTTAGATATACAGTGCCAGGGCAATGGGTAACTTCTGCCCGGAATCATCATTGTTTTTTTACTCAGTGATGAGAATTGAAATAGTACAAGGACATGCCGTGAATCATTAGGAAATTACCATGCTTTCTCTAAACCTGAGACAGCAACTAATTTTTTTTCTGCTGTTAAGGAGGTGTAATCATCAGATGCCAGTAAGAATGAATTGTATTCTCACAAGTGCAGAGCTGTGATTGTTATTCCAGTGGAAATTGCAGCACTGGGAGATGCTGAGGGATAGAGAATGTAAACAAGAATCTCTTGGATGGCTTCCTTCTCCAATAGCCCACTCTCCTTTGCCACAGGAGCAACTCAGGGCTGCGTGGTTGTCTTGTGCATGGTTGTTGAAGTGCAAATGTAGGGAGATGGGCGTGTGCATTCCTATGCTGAACATGCTGGCATTTTCCAGGATAGGTTTTGGTGGTAGAACTTCCTAGTGAAATTTGAAGGAACGGCCGTAAATACAAAGCTGGAGACTTTGCATTCTTCCCAGGGCCTGTGGACAGGAGTGTCTCAGGGTCTTCTCTAATAAATACCAGCACACCACAAACTTCAACAAGTGGAAGAATTCAAGGTCTCTCTTAACTGGCATGAGACTCTTTAGTAGTTTTGGGATGTTGGTTGAAAAGACGTTAAGAAGTTCCTGATTAAAAAAAACAAAAAAACTTTAGAGCTTAGAATATCCAGATACCAAATTCTTTTAAACTACGATTGTCTTAAATGGCATGATTATTGGTTCCATGTTGAGTCATCTTACCTACGTTATATGGTAGCTGGATGTATAGTGTGATACTAGTTTCAGTAAGTCGTTTTCAATGTGGTGATAAAACTGAGAGCGCTTCAGAATGGAAGATGTGGAAAGAAAAAATGAATAAATAAATATGAAAGGCTGTACTTTGCTATTATGCCACTTTAATAATTAAGCTGCCTCTGTATTGATTATTTTTCTTGGTAGCACTGTGGAATAGGTTGTGTGCTGTATGCTGTATATATTTGCATCTATTCTGTATGCTACTGTATACAAGTAGAAGAGCTCATTTTGGTACATCTAGTTTTTTATGACTGTAATTGAAACTGCTTTATTGAAATTAAGTGGTAGTAAGTAACGAGGGAGATGATGTAGTTGCCCAGCTGCTGACTAGGTTTTACAGACAATTAAGAGGCATTGTAACTTTGTAGTTAAAGTAATGCTTTTTCAGGCTTTACAAGTAATTTGTTAGATTGTTGAGGCCTACAGTTTTTGGGTGACTTAAGTATAGGAACTATGTGATTTATTTTTTTATCTTCTAAGCAGGTCCCCTTGCTCCCTTTTATTCCACAAAACTATATAAGCGCTGAGTGTTGTTCAACTTAAAATAAAATTGGCTCCATTTGGAAGGGAAAACTGGAAATAGTGTTTCTTTTATTGTTGCTGCAAAAGATGACAGTTTTGGTATTTCTTTAATGCGACATGCCAAGCTAAAATAATGGGACATGTCTAGATTGAGTTAGTGAGGTGTATCTTCTCAGTAGACTTTAAGTATCTTCAGAAAGCAATTAAAAACAAAAGAACATGCTGCTCGCCCTAGCTCAGATTCGCTTTTAAAGCGGGATTTTCTGTGGTAACAATATGGATCTTGAATTATTTCACTGGTTTCTAGTAAGAGCTGAATTAAAAAAAAAGTTCCTAATTCAACAAAAGATGAATTGTAAAAAAATCTAATCATTCAAAACAATTCAGAAATTAGACTTGTGGAATCTCAATTTACAGAATAAATCAGAAAAAGCGTAACTATATATTTATTACTTCAATGTATTATTGTTCTGTTAAGTTATTTTGAAACTCTTAAGATTTGTCTCTCTGTATGCTCTTGGCTCTGAACATGTGTTATGCACTAACTTAAAAAAATGAATTTTCATCCTTGTTCTCCCAGGAGCTGGCAAGCTGTGGCTGGAACAAAAAAGAGAAATACAGTTCTGCACCAAATGCTGTTGCTTTCACCAGAAGATTCAATCACGTGAGGTTTTTTTTTTTCCCAGTGTCAGTACATGTACACATTTAAAAAGTCTGGGGAATAAAGTGTTCTGGCACATCACTTTTATTACTGATCACAGCTGATTACTTGGAAACTTAAAGTATCTGCTGTAAGGAGTTCCTTATTTTCAGGATATACAGAAAGACCAAAACAGTACTGAAGAAATAGCTGTGTCTTTATTTTAAATAGCAGTTATTGATGAAACAGGAAAATACTAAGTGTTTTTCCCCCATAAATGCTGGCTGTCCTTTACATAAAGACAGAATCGTAATTACAGGTTAAAGGCTTACCATACAGGATTTCTGGAGTAGTAATTAGATGTAATTTCTTTCTGTGTTAGTTGAGTGTCTTTTGCCCCACATAAATGTTTTTGTCCCTAGAAATATAAGCCTTTTGTCAGTATGGTTACCTTTTTAAGGTGATTCTGGGCAAACTTTAAAAATTCCAAACAATTTTTCTGTACAAAACTTGTTCTTCAGCTCTCTATTTGGCATAATTTTTCAGGTATTGTATTTGAGATTTATGGCTTTCTTACTTAAAAGTTTCTCTGTGTAAAATCAACTTTTAAAATAAGATAAGAATTTTAGCTTTCTCCACAATTAAAGCTGTAGGACTCCAGCTGTGTAGCTAGCCAACCAAGTCTCAAAACTGTAATGTTTTTTGTGTGATGCCGTATTTTGTATTTCAGAATGAAGTAATTCTATTACCCTCATCTCTCCTCTTGTAAATGTTTAATAATGTCTCAAACTTACAAGCTCTATTCCAGACCTATCTTCTGTACCCAGAGATCTACAGGCATCTTTGTTAATCATCTAAAACTCTGACCAAACCTCTAACCTTTTCAGTTTTTTTTCTATCAATTGTTGAGTACTTTCTCACTTTTCATTATTGCTCACATTCAGGATATGACCAAATACTTCTCATCAACAACACTTAAAATATTTCTTAACCTTCTAATGACTGAAATGCTTCTCTGGGCATGGGTTTTGGACACTTGTCTGATTCTCCTCTTGACTAAAGCAAAAATGTTACACTGTAGACTTCTTGCGACCATACCCTCTATTGAAATCTGGGGGTTTTAGGTTGGGGCTTTGTTTTTTTTGTTTGATTTTTCTTTTTTGGTTGTATTTAGTTAAAATTTTCCTGATCTAGCTTTTTAAGTTGCTCCTTTATTGGACTATATATTCAGCCTGAGGCTACTTTTACACTTATACTTTTACACTAATATCACTGATATGCCAGTGATTCCTATATTTGCTGTCTTAGAATAGACTTATTTCAGCTGGAAGGGACCTACAACTATCATCCAACTGCCTGACCAATTCAGGGCTGGCCAAAAGTTAAGGGCATTGTCCAAATGCCTCTTAAACACTGACAGGCATGGGGCATCGACCACCTCTCTAGGAAACCTGCTCCTGTCTTGTTTATTCGTGTAAGTTCTCTTCAGAGAAACATTTTCTTTTGCTGAATATTCTGAAATGTTTTTGTAGTAAGGGCCGTGTTAGGCAGTGTACCTCATCAAGGACCTCACTTCTCATTTGTTATTGTATAATGTACTAAAGAACTGCAGGAATTGGCTAAACAGAAGGTCAACCTCAGACATGTTAAAGAATTGGTAAAATATGCTTAGTAGCAGGAAGGAAGAAGGGGAAACCTTATCATGGGAATAAGCAATCAGCTGTCTGCAAACTGACTGTTTGTCATTACAGAACCACTGTTCATAAATATCTAACCTGTAAATATATTAAGAACAGAGGGAAGGAAGGTTTGCCTTGTACAGCTGGCCAGAGCCAGGAGGAGAGACCTGTACTTTAAAAGTAGCTGTTAAAGATCTTAAATGTTGGTAAAATGCTAACTTTATTGCTAAATAGTGTTTAGAAAACTTATAAATACAGTATTTTTAGATTAACATACAAGAATTTCATCATGCCAGCAAAATCCCATTAGTTTATTATTGTAATCCTATCTTAAGTCTTCCCTTCTTAAGTCATCCTAATGACTTTTTGGTTTTGTGACCTTCTTAGAGTTTAATTTTTTTAAAGGATGTTTCTATATTTGTAGTCTGCGGGAACATTTAACAAATCTGTTCACTGGATTATTAGTTGATGTGTGATAGTCTTGTTTTTGTTCAGTCTTAGTTTTTATAAAAATCCATACAAAACTGGCTATATTCTTACAACAAAGGCAATAAGGAGAATAAGATGCTAGAAATACCTGCCTTTTAGTAATTCATTTCTTCGTAATAGTTGTTTCCCTGCGAAGCGTTGCTAGCTGCTAAAGGGAACCTTACATTTTTTCGTTATTCCCGAGTGTATGTTATATAGATAGTTGTTGATAGTCACTGGCTATTTCATCTGTCTTAATTTCCTTTTTTTACTATGCTTCATTTCAGTTTCAAGGAACTGTTATTTTTCATTGAAAGACAGGTCAATCTGAAAGAAATTATAAAACTGGGTGACTCTCAAAGGTCTGTAGTGTCTTTGAGTTTGTCCAATATGTTTCAGTGGACTAAAAGACCTGTGTAACTGTTTAAATTTTTTCAGTATGGTGAAGGAGAACCTTGAATAAATGCAGCACTCTGACTGGCTTTGAGCAGTTGTGTATAGAATTTCTTGTACTGTTTCTCTCCCCCCTCTCTTCCCTTTGGCTTTGCATCTGAAGGCCTTGCTAGAAATGATGCAGTCAGAAAGGGACTAAGACTTATTTATGAACTCTCCCTTTCTGTAGCTTATTTTTGGGGAACACCTGAAGAGCAATAAACGTACAAACAGAATGTATTAGCTTTAAGATTGATGCCTTGACAGGCAGTCTATGGTTCTCTTTGGATGTCATTGTATAGACATTCCATATAGTGGTATGTATGCAAATATAGCTGCAAACTTTCTTGTCCTAAGGTTTAGGTTTGTAATTAAGCCTCACCCCATTCATGTGCTTTCTCTACAGCCATAAAAGTTGGATGTGCCCTTCTGTCAGCTGACAGGTTCCTTTAACTGATAATATCTTTGCTAATGATCTCTTAGGAGCCTTCCTAATATCTTGAAAATTTTGTTTTCTGTTGTCTTTAAGCTCCAGTGAAGACCTATCCATCTGACAGGATCTGTCCCTGACTTTAACTTCCCTACTGGGTTTCAGACATTGCGTTGGCTGCTACAGAAGATTCCCTTTCTTACATGCCTGTTATTGCTGGTTTTAATGTCTATAAGAAATATATTGCCAATAATCTGAATTGTCCTTGGACCACCCCTGAAACAAGAACAGTGGTGAAATCTAGCGTGTTTTTGCCATGTCAGTGAGTTTTATGGAGTCACCAGTGTAATCAAGACAAGCCAGTTTGAGGCTCTATTCCATTGATTATCTCTGAAGAAATGAAAAAAGGTCTTTTTTTTAACAGGCAGCCAGTAAGTACTTGAAGCCATTGCAATTCACCATTAAATCACCTGGAACAGGACAAGTAGCTTCTCTTTCTGTTTTTCACATTGTCGGCACCATCACATTTGGATATTGCAGTGCTTAGGCTGTCTCTTGGACTATATTTAAAGCCAGAAGATTTGAAGGAATGTCTAGGTCTTCTTTCCTGTTTCTTTTTTCGCATTTGTTTCTGCTCTCTTTAAGGTATCATTTGAAAAACATTGATGTAGGAGTCATAATAGCCTGGAGAATAAACTCTTCCTTGAAGAGTCAAAGAATAGGTAATAAAGAGAAAACAAGTCCAGATATTTAACGTCTGCTCAGATGCTGCGTTAGTTTGCCTCTAACCAATTTTTTGGGAAACTGCTGCATGCAGCTTTGGTGGCTGAGGGACATACCATTTGCAAGAAGCTCTTCCAATAAATTTTTATCAGCCTTTATTCTGACACCAAGGAAAGTCGTCAGTCTTACCTTTGAAGTATAGTGGGACTGGAGAGGGTGGGGAAAAGGGGCAAGTATTGTTTCAGTCGCAGGTTCCTATTACTCTGTTAGTACCTCAACTTTTGACTTACTGAGACAGTACTTTGGATAACTTTTGATGTAGTATGGGCCTATGGTTCCAAATGCATCGTCGCAGAGGACTCATTCATTCCAATAGTAATGTTGTATTTAGATTCACCATCCTTTCAGGAGCAGTGAAACCCAGGAGTTCCTATGGGATAGGCAGTGGCAGCTGGGAATAAGAAGGCACGGTGGAGTAAGTGATTTTCATCTTCCTTGCCTGGTTTGCCACCTTGGCATTCAGTTCTTACCCCAGATGCTTGCTCAGCAGAGTGTAGTTCCTGTTGGGCACCTGCCCCACTTACCTGGGGGTTTCTAATGCTTAGACCTAAAATAAGTAATCAGGAAAATCATTGCGACTTTTGGCTTTATCAGGCATGAATACATTTCATCAAACTTTTGTTAACCTTTGAAATTTCACTGGGTTTAAATTATGCATTATGCATCTGTCTCTTTCCTTTTTCCCCCCAACTTGCCAAAAGAAAACCATGAACAGCTGTCACTTTGTAAGTAAAGAGAATATTAAATCACTAACAGCTGCTTCACAGCAAATTGATCTGCTGATAGCATTTTGGAAACAGTAATGATTATGTGCAGTTGATTGCAGTCCACTGAGAATGAAGTAGTGTATTTCCAGCATTAGTTATGTGATAATTATGTGGTGCCTGTAAAAACAGATCGAGTTCAGGGAAGAGAAATCAATTGAATCATTCCATGCCAGGATTCTTTTATTCTTGAAGAATACATTGCTACATGGTACTCCATAGATCCACATATCTACTATTAAGTATTGTTTTTAAATATGTAATTTCTTTACGCATTTTTTTAAAAACTCTGATCTCTGCCTTTTTCAGCTTTCTTTTGAATGTCAGTTGTATACTTGCATACTACTGTTGTAACTGGTAAATCTGTCAGAGTGCAAAATCGTCAAGTTTGCCTACTTCCTAAGCTTTTGTTCTCTACCTTTTGAAAATAAGTGTTTACCATAAATTGCAAACAAGAGGTGTGTATCTTTTGAAGATTGCTGTTAGGCATTGATATGAAAACATTTCATAGTTTATGTAAAGGTAACAGTTGCTCTCCTGGTTATAAGATTATCTGTATTAAAAACCTCTTGAGGTTTTTATTTGAATGGGAGTGGAACTGTGCTGCCACAGAGCTTAAAATATTAGAGAAACTTGTCAACTAGATTCGATACATTGGAACAATTTTAAAGCGAAAGATCCCACTTGAAAGGCAAATTTTATGTTTTACTAACTCTGTGAAACTGTGTTTTGTTTTGGGTTTTTTTAAACCAAATGCAAACATTATGTAGGAGAGGAAGTTTGTCTTGAATACGGTAATGTTGCTGAGTTGCAATAAAGTATGATAGTGAAATTTTACTAGGGTTATCAGAAATTAAAAAAAATGGGGTAGGGAAGAGGTTAGTGAGCTTCCTTTTGGAAACAAAACAGAAGACAGGGATTCTACCTTAGCTGTAATGATGCAAGGTCAGTACTGTCTGTTTTACGTGACATGCTTTTTGTGTAGCATATCAGAATGTTTTTAACAGAGATTTGGAAGAATGATCCAGAAACTCCATTAAAGAGAGAGTCTTGAATTTGCCTATCAACTAACTAGCGCAGAAAGCAGAATTAGTTTTGGAACAAATGACTATGAACTTAAAAGCACCAGTACAACAAAATTAGTATTTCAGATAAGGCAAACATGGGATAATTTAAAAAAGCTTAAGCTGTGATGCAAGAAAAGATACGTTCAAAAGTTAAGCGTGTTTTTCTAGGTTGACCTTAATAGGGAAGAAAATAAATACACAATTATTTGTCAAGGGTTAAATGCTGTCTTGAACTGGTATCAAAGGCATTGATGCCCAAAGGCTGTGGGTCATCTAACCGATTGATATTGGTGGGACAGTGTGAGAAATAATAACATTTAAATGCAATGAGAGAGGACTTGAAGCAAAATAACCACAAAATATGAATGGAACAAATACGTATAACTTATGTGAAGAATGAACCTGGATAAAATAAGGAAGTGGCCTATTGAAACAAAAGGGTTTATTTAAATTGTTTATTTTTCAATATTTGGAATACATTAGATTACGGTGCTGTCTGAAGATAGCAGTGAATAAACTAGACCAGCCAAAAACAAATGTCAATGCCAGTAAAAACACATCAAAGGGAAGTGGAGGTGGTTGGAGTAGAAATGGTTAAGTATGTTTAATTCTTTATCTCCTGCTTACTCTGTCACTGAAGGGACTGGATGGCTCTAAGCTCCAAAGAAAGTTTTCCATTTTGTTTTGGTTTGTTTCTCCTGCAAGAGCTTGGAAGTATTGAGACTCGGTCTGGCTGGGTCTGGGATGGAAACCAGGCTTTCTTGAGTAAACAAGAGTATTGTGTGGCACAGTGCTTATGTCACTGTGATACTAATGAACTTTCATAGAAGTCAGGGCCAACACAGTAAATTGTTTGTTTTTTCATCCTTATGAAAATGATTGAGCATTGTTCTGTATTTTGAGCAAGTGTTTCATAGTCTGGCCTACCACAAGCAGTCTCCTATTTCATCGATGCTCTGTTAACTTGGGACTGAAGAGATTTGGGATTTTAAGGCACAGCAGTATGTGTGTTGTCCCTACCGGATTCTTTATGATATGAAAATCTATGTTAAAATTTTTAAAATTTCCTTGACCTTCAAAGGGAAGGCATCTCCTTAGAAACTAATTCATCAGTCAAGGGAAAAGTTGGTTTTCTCAAGCTGTGTAACCACAACAGAACATCAAACTGAGGTTTAACTTTTTTGACAATATTTTGAAGTACTGTCAAATACTTTAGTATTTCTGTATTCAGTACTTATGTATTTTATAGTAATGCTGTTTGCACAGAACCATTTTTTATGGTAGGGTAACACAGTTTATCTGGAGATACTTTGCTTTAGAAAAAAAAAGGGAAGAAGAAAGAAAGGAAAAAAATCACTGAGCTCCGTGGCTAATTCTTTCCTGGCTAATACAGCCTTAGACAAACAGACCAAAGGAAAGCAGTTGTTATGCAAGATGTTTGTGGGTTTTTTTGTGGTTTTTTTTTTTAATTCTTCCATTTTCTGGTTCCAAAGAGCTGTTATGTTTTGACATCCCAGTTCTCATCAGATCACTGTAACTTCACTGAAAATGTAATAATTTTGGAGGTGCAGATCTTCTCATGCTATTCTGTATAAAGAGCTCCTGTACTGTATAAAGTGAAACAGGATAAACGGGGTATTTAATTTTTTTAATTGAAATTTTGGGCAGGAACCTGAATACATACACAATGTTACTTTACGAGAAGTGGTTTAGCATCACTCTTAAAAATCAAAGCAGCATGATAGGTTGAAAGATGTTTATGTATGAGAGCATACATTTCTTCATACACCGTTTTCAGTAGTTTTGTAAATAGCAGTCATGCTGTATCTTGCTGATCGTTCATTTTTTCCTAACTTGTAGTGAATACATGAATAAAAGCTACAGTATTTGTTACCATTTGCTAATTATTTGCTACTGTTTTATTACAGTTATGAAGGTGTTTATTATCTATCATTCTTCTTTGTGCTAAAGTTTGAGGGCAGATGGCGTGGGGGGAGCAGAGGAGAGAAGATTAGGATTTAGACATGTTAACGAGACATGTTCAAAGTATAGCTTTTATGAGGTATTCATGTAACTACAAAATGCAGCAACCATCCTTCATAGCATACTGAATAGAACAGCCATTTTTATACAGTAGTGAAGTTAGTCCTATAAAAGTTAACAAATGAGTATGGTAGCATGCTGTATATTAGCAGGTAATTGGCGTAGCCAGCAATAAGAGTACAAAGTATAAACTCTAGGTTATAGCAGAGGCTTCCTACCTTATGTTCCAATTTTGTTCAGGTGATATCGATCTGATTATTTTTATTCTGAGGTGTTGAGAATTTGGAAATGTCAGTGAACTGTAGTTGAAGCTATTCAACTCATCTGAGAATTGGATAGTGCAGCTTTGAAGCTGTGGAAAAGTGAAACCAAAGGATATAACTCAATTTTAGTTTTTATATTCCTTCATTTTATAGACTCTCAATAAAATTTCATCATGATTTTATTTTCTTGAGAGAACTTTGTTTGAAGTTTGAGAGTTTTGCCATTTGCTTTGTGTCTGTGAGATCTCATCCTTAAACTTAGCCTGAAAATGAGTCTGTTTGCGTAGATTGTACATAACTGGTTCTGCTGGGGTTTTTTTGAGATGTGCTGGCAGCAGAAGGGTTTTCCTCATTAGAAAAACAGATCCCAATGTCTTTGTACGCAACTAACTGATGTGACAGATTTTACAAAGACAAGTCCTAGCCACCCACACACTTACTGAGAAAAGCAGGCACCAGAACATGCGCGCTCCAACAAAATACTGGAGTGCATGGCTACCTGTTATGAAATAGGGAAAGTGAAGAGATTAACAAGATAAGATTCAATTCTAAATATAAGTTGGATTTATTAATTTTATTTAAGCAACTGCTTGACCATGTAATGGTAGAAGGTATTTTGAGTAAGAATGAGCAGAATAACAGAGCAAAGCACTTTGAAGAAAGTTTTTTATTAGTATCTGAGTTATATTGTTTGGGATTTTATAGTATAGGCATTTGCATTTTCTAGTATGCATTCAACTTTATAGATGGAAGTTGAATGCTGTGAGACTTTTAATGTATCACTCATGAAATAAAAATATTAAAAGCATAATGTTGAAGCTCTGTATTTTAAAAAGGCAAATTTTCTTCTTTTTAGGTAAGCTTCTGGGTTGTTAGAGAGATTCTACATGCACAAACTTTAAAAATAAGAGCTGAGGTTTTGAGCCACTATATTAAAACTGCGAAGGTAAGAATTTGGATTGGGGGGGGGGGGGGGTGTGG
>NW_008824411.1:7694073-7721791 GCF_000699105.1 Pygoscelis adeliae | reverse complement strand
AGTATTTTGGTGTGGGGGGGGGGGGTTGTGGGATTCACCATGATGAAAGTTCTTATACTTAAGTTGGTCAGTTCAAAAATAACACATGCATAAATATTTATCTGATACCTGATTTAGCTGTGGTTGTATCTGTTGACATGAATAGCTGTTTGGCTTCTGCATGTAACAAAGTTGTCAGAAATAGTGACAGACCAAAGTCATGAAATGGAGGCCTTTGTTTTCTTAGAAAAATAGTTTAACTAAAGAAATGCAAAGATGCCTGATTTTGAATACTGTTTATTAGATAATATAATTTACTGGATGTGTTTTCCAATGTTGGTTAAACCAAAACAGTGTGTGTAGAATCAGTTCAAACAGCATCATCAGTCAGAATAGAAATAATTTATTTGCTTTTACTATTGGAAGGAAAGGATCTGTTGTCTGTTATTCCAATTGTGGCATGAATAATACCAACTTAATAAATACTGTTTCAAAAATGTATTTTCTGAACTCAGAAAACATTTTAGAGCTCTCATCCTGTGATACCTTCCTGAAAGCCTTTCAGACTGACATTCATAAGAAAAGGGTCAGCAAATCTTGACTTATGTGTAGATGAACCAGAGTCCTGGTCCTTCAAACAGAATTAAAATTCTTCATTGTAGTGTGAAGAGAGGGATATTTTTCAAATTTTTCCTGTTAAATGGTGGCTGACTGTTACTACAGCTAACTTCTGTGACCACCTCAGGTTAGCTGCAAAGAAAGATGTAAAATTTTTTGTCAATTACCTTGGTATTTATTTTGCAAATGCATTCTTTGTCTTGATATGCACATTTTTAATGAAGTAATATTTTACTTCTACGGGATTTGACTATAAATTTTGGGCAATGCAAGCTAATTTTGTAAGATTCCACAGGCTGTGCTCAATAATCATGCTGTGGTCATAAACTGTTAAAGATCTCTCTTAAATATCTTTTGATATCTGGTGAGTTAATGTATCTTCATCTCGTGTATTTTTTAAAATCAGTTCTTGGTTTTTTGTTTGAAATACAAACATACAAAAATTTGCCTCATTATTCATGTCCCTCTATAGGAGGGGAGAGGTTCACCTGTGTGGTCATAGGGCAGAACTGATCTTGGAAGCCGAGTGGGGTCAGGTTTGGTTAGTATTTGGATGGGACTTGCCAGTGCTGGGTGTTGTAGGCTCTGCTTTGGGCACAGCACCCTGGACATGCCTGATCTCATCAGTGGACTGCAGACAGCAGTGTCTGCTGAAATGCTGCTGGTTTTGAGACAGTTATGTGCTCTAACAATTAGTTAGTTGAGCTTTGCTTACCTATGAGTTGTAAAAATCACAATTACAAAAAGCAAGAAACTATATATGGGGCGTTTTTTATATCTGTTAATTTACTTACTGTATCTGTTATCTTGGCTTACATGTGGCTGCTAACGTGAAGTTACTGCAGTTAGTGCCATTTGAAGGATTTTCTGTTTACACCAGAGCTATTAGCAAAGCAGCTTGGTGCCAGAGGTCACACTAATCAACTTTTCCTGAGATAAGCTGTAAATCCACTCTACAGCGAATTCTTTGTGCTGACATCTATCTATTGTATAGCTAGCAGTCCTTTAATGGTATCTCATGCTATATCGCTTTCTGCATGAACTAATTGGACTTAATAGTTGCATTCCCTTGAAGTTCCCAGACTATCCTGCTTGGTTATGACTTCTGTTTGAATGCTGGCAGCAGCTAGGACAGCCTTTTTTTTTCAATTGGGACAGTGAACTTTACCTTGTTTGGGGACGTGTGGAGGGGAAAGAAAAAGTTATTGTATAAGTGCAGGGACAGCAGTATTATTTGGAAGAATAGTAGGACTATGGTATATGACAAATATCCACACCCCCCCACCCCAGAAAATATTGATTGCCCTTTACACGCAGTTACTAAAGAATCCTCCCAAAAGAGGATTAGGAGAGGGAAAGACATCTTCAGTAGGTGTGGAAAGAATCTTGTTTGTCAGTAGACATGCTGGAACCATAGGATTCTGGGCACTCAAACTGACATTGTTTCTAGGGTGGCCTGACAGTAAGCATTAAATGTGGCATTTCTGAGTAATACCTATGAGGACTTTGTTCTGTAAAAGGCTGTTAGTTTTCTGGCAGTGTGTTAAGTGGAGAGAGAATCATTTTGCCCTGCTCCAAAACTATTAGCCGGAAAACCATCCTTGCGGTATTGATTTTGGCCTTCCAAATATAAGGTCTCCTCTGATATTCAGCATTTATTCAGAATCAAGTTAGTCTAACTTTTTTTGTCCTGTTATCTCAGGAAAGGCCTCCTAATCAAGAAAACTTGGGTAAGCTGAGTTTCAAGGAGGAAAAAAAGACTTCCACCATTTCTTGAATAGCAAAGGTTCCTTATATTATTGTATCATGTTTCTGGCTGGAATCCTAACCTACCTTGGTGAATTTTCCAAGTGGGTTAAACAGGATTTGCAGTACGGTGATTGAGTATCCATTTCTCTTTATCAAAGTCTTTTTGTTAGGGGTAAAACCTCAGGTTTTGTGTGCTCCACCAAAAATCCCTGAATGTAGTTCATATCTCTGGGTGCTCATAGCTATTGGAATAATTGATATTGCAGAAGAGCTTAAGGAACAGTGTTTTCTTAGGGATCATTTTTCAGCTTTCGTGACAGTAGTACCAGTAGTTAATTGGCTAAGGCAGATTGATGGTTTTGGAGACAGAGGGAAAGAAAAAAAAGAGGGGAGGGAAATTCCAAATATGTAAGAAAATGCACTTATGCGCAGTGTTTTGTAGAGAGTTTTTAAGAAAATTCTTTTACCCTGATGTTTTCTGTGTTCAATTTTGATTTCGTTGTTCCTTTCCACTAGTTAGTTTGAGTTGTCATACCCCAAAAATTGTCTTTCAGTGAGAGAAGTACTCCAGGTACGTGGCTTTTGAAATTCACCTGCTTGATTTCATCCTGCAACAATATTTTTTGGGTGCTTTGATGCAGCCTTGGTAGCTACATAAACCCATGGTGCCAAATGCATTTACAATATTAAATACTGCCATGATTACATCATTCACAACTGGGTTATCCTTTTTGGCATGTTAAGTTTGAAAATTCTGTTGAATGCTATGAAAGGAATTTGTTGAGTTTGAATGTCAGACTGTTACATGTCCCAAGACGTATGCATATATAGAATTTTTTTTTAAGGGCGCTCTCTGGACTATGAAACAGCTAGTATAGTCTAATCCAAAACTGTATAGATGCAGTAATGAAAAATTAGGAGGTGCCATAAAAGTGGTATGGGTGCACAGCAGTTCACTGTAATTAACTCTTCATTTTAGAACACGCAGGATTTCTTAATTTTAAATTGTTATTTATTCTGTATTCATTATTGACAGCATTTGGAATGTTTGTTTATTGTTATTTTATATATTTTTGTCCTCAGAAACTGTATGAGCTGAATAATCTCCATGCTCTTATGGCAGTTGTGTCAGGCCTACAGAGTGCTCCAATCTTCAGGCTGACTAAAACGTGGGCGGTAAGTGAGCAGCAGGGCAGTGAAGGGGTTTTAATGTATTCTTAGGAGAATGCAACATTCTGTAGCTTGTTTTCAAGGATGCAATAATTATTACAGATACTTTTAATCTTCTCGTACCGTGTACATAATGTTTCTAGTGCCTCTTAAGTCTATGGTTTCCTGTTGAGTTTTTTTTCCATTCTGGCATAGAAATATTTTCCTTTGAAAAATAGTTCCCTGCAGATTCTGCTAAATGCAGAGGCTTCTAATTTGGCCAGAAGCTATTTTGTATTTAGTTGCTGGAAAATTATGAATGCCAAAGTGGGTCATACTTTAATCGTTTAGGGGTTTATACTGTTGGAATTTTTTTTGCTATGGAGAGCAGATGTCCAGAAACTCTTGATTCAGTTTCCATAAAGAGACTTGTAGTTTCTCTGACTGATAACGAAATCTAGCAATTTTCCTCACAGTTTTCAGAATTATTTTCATAGTTATAACAACTGCATTACACAATACATTTGTAGGTCTGCTTTTGTGCAGTTATGAAAGAATGGCTTTCTTTGGAAACATTTTTATTTGACATCTGGTTTTTTGACTGGAATTAATCTTATTTTTGTGTAGTTATATCCTTGATCAGAAGAACATTAGGAATGACTTTTGCTCATTGATACCTCAGAGCTGAGAAAATACTGTGCTTGATTCAGCCATACATTGTGTAGTTATCCAGCTGTGTAAACAGATGAACTGTGACATTTTCAAGTGGGATAGAAATAATCAGGTGACTGAAATACTCCTGTGCGGGGGATCCATATAAATAGATAGCTAAAAAGAGCTAAAAACTTTCACTGAAGACATGTCAACACATCCTCGCATGTTAGAAAAAGTGTTTCTTTGTTTGGTAAATGAATGATGATAGTTGTTCAGTTGACAAATGTTACCAAAATTCACTCCTGCCGAGATGCTCCTCTATAATTCTATGCACATTTTGCAAATGCACAATTAAGTGTAAGACATTGTTTCAAAATACCAAAAATCTCTCTAAGGAAATATTAATGAAGTTAACACTTCAAAATTATCTCGGAGGAGAACTGTTGTTTTTCTGGTTTTTGTCATGTTGATGAATTGATGCCTCAACAATTTTTGTAACGGTGATGCCAAATTGATTATTTTTTGTGCATGACTCGAAACAAATGTCAACTGTAACCATAAATTACAAACTGTGTTAGTTACTACCATAATTATGCCATTCAGAACTGGGAATCCCCAGTTTCTTTTCCTACTTGGTCAACCAGAAGTCCTGTTTTGCACTTATGATGATTATTTGTGTGCTGTTGGCATATGTATCAGTTTTTAAAGTTTTTCCCCCTTCCAACCTCTGGAATGCCAGGTAACATTTCTGCAGGTGTTTAATTACTCATACAATCCCAAGCGAGTCTGTGCTTTTCATCATCTTATATAAGCCTTTGCAAATTCAGGTTGCAGGATAGCTTCTAGCAATGTGCACTGCAAACTGATTTAGATGTCTTTCTCTTGGAAGTTCAGTTTATAAATTCTTGAAGTAATTCTAAGCCTTTGGCTTTCTGTATCTTAAAAGCAAGAAAAGGCATGTGAAAAGGCACACCACCAAGCCATTATTTGAGTCACCAAGTCATTTGAGTAAGTTATACAGTAACTTTCCAAAACCTTCAGTAAGGAAGGATTTCTTCTCTGTTTCTGAGATAGTTTGTAGCAACCTGCAATCAACCCAACTTATAAAGTCAGGAATATAACGGCAACTATATTCACTCCCTTAAAAAAAAAAAAAAAGTCATCTTATATGGTTGGAATCTAGAGTTGAAAGGAGCCATTAAATATTTGCTTGGTAATCTAATGTTCCTAAAAAAGATGAAATTCATGTCTTCTGACGGTATGTCTGAATATGTCTGAAATTTGTCTCACTCATTGCCTGCACACCCTCTGAGCTCTGGAGAATAATAAATGCTTCCAATGTGTGATTTGCCCTGTTCAAAACTTCAAAAGAATTATGAACCTTTCCAAGAAAGTACATAGAATAGAATATTCCTCTTCTCTCCGTTTAATGTAAAGGAAGTCTAGATGACCAGCTAGGACTTGGGCAATGTAAGCAAATAATCATTAGACATCTGAAGTGTGACCATCACTCAGTGAATCCTGCCCCACTATGCCAGCGCCCTGAAATGTCATCTCTCTTGCGTTTCAAAAAGGTTGTCTTCAGTGCTGGCACACTATAATTAGAAAGCAAAGAGCAGTCTGGAAGGCTCTAAATCCTTTCCATCTACTGTAAACTAGCAGCCTTAGCTTTTGTTGTCTCTGCATATGTACATCTCTTTGCTGTTCTTTGCATCATTTGAGCCTAAGAGACAGAGGAATAAAAATTATTTAGAAAAAGAAGCAGCTCCAAAACTGAAGAAATAACAGCTGGGTCCTTACTTACCCTCACAGAAACACTTTTAATATTGTCAGGTTCCCTGTACTTCTCTACATGAATGCAGGAAATGGAGACATAATGTGAATTGCACTGTGAGCAGCACAAGGGGAAGTCATACAGCATCAACTTTTTTAGAGATTATTCAAAGAGCCTGAAATGATATATCAGACTTGAACAAGATTGTGCAAATCAGCATGTTTTGAGGAAAATACAATTAATTTCATTCAAGTCTGAATTCAGGCCATTATTGTATCTGTTAGTCTTGTCTTACCTTCCGGTCTGCAAAACTACAAAAGCCTTTCAGACACCAAATGGCGGCAGAATATTTTAGAATATTGTTAAAGGCAAGCTAATCTAGGCTGATTAAACTGAACCATCTTTAAGGAGATAAACTTCAAAAGCTAAACGTCATGTTCCAGTGGTTGGAAAGAAGTCATGCCTGTCTACTGTTTCCTTGTCCTGGAATTGGCAGATGTCAGCAGTTTTAATGAACATGAGATGCTGTTTATCCAAATATTGGAACCAAAGCTAAAGATGTAAATTAATTGCTGGAATGTCAGAGATCAGTATGTCTTGGGAAACAATTCACTTTTAAAAAGTGACTTTCTTCTGAGAGCCAGTGTTCAGTTTGTTGGTGTGTTAGCTATCCTAATGAAGACTAGGATATAGGAAACGCAAGTAAAAAGAGCAGTTATTTCAATAGTGAACTTACAGCTTGACAGAAGTCAAGCTTCTATCATGTTTGTGTAGGTTGATCTTTAACTGAAAGAGAAAAGGGAATATGCATAAAAATTTAGTGATCTGACCCTTGTAATTTTTGCACTATTGGGTATCTTATAGGGGACAAATTGTGACTGAGACTAGAACGCTGAGTCTTGTGCCAAAATGTTCAATGGGAACATCATCTACCCTTCTTTAAATTCTGATTCTGAATTAAAATTAAGCCTCTAATGTAGTTTTGCAGCAGTAGTTCAGCTAGATGTTTTAAAAATATCCTAACTTACTTTCCCAATCTTACAAAGAGAGTCTAGTTGCTGTTAATTTTGTCAAAGGAAGGGCGGGGGGTGGGGGATGATGGGAGGAGGAATGGACAGTGAAGGAGATCCATGACTTTTAAGTTTTGTATTCGAAGTCGACATTCCTGTAATATTAAGAGCCAGTAAAATTGCTAGTTGGCAGAACAATATACACAGCCTATATTCAAGTCCATAATGCCTTCTGTAAAGAAAAATGGATGAAACCCTTACTCTTTTCCAGACCTTCAAGTACATGTATATGTATATATCTACATTCATTGTTTTTTAAATTGTAGTTTAGTTTAAGATACTTATGAGATCTTAATGGTACTGTTTTGCTCTTTGGAAAATTATTTGTTGAAATAGCTCTCAAGAATAAGAACGTATTTTGGAATTTGGGTTTTTGTGAAGCTGGATTAATATAAAATTTCTCAGTATATCTGACAAAGAAATGTTAACTTATGGATAATTAGAGTGAATAAACTACTGTTTTGAAATACTGTAGAAGTGGACAGCATGTGAAAGTGTGCTGTGTTTTAGCTAGATTAGTCTTTTGAAAACTTGGATGATTTCAGAAGGAACCTCCAGGACTAATTTTTTAAAAGGATAGTTTAAATTTAACAGCCAAAATAGCTACTTTTCTTTGTAAACTCTCCAAGTACTCATCCTTAAGGAGTAAATGCTGTAATACTGAAGCAGTTGTATTTGAAAACAAACCAAAAACAAAAAGGGGGGGGGGGCGGGGCAGGGGATGGAAATCCGTGCTTTTAAGGGTAAAAGAGAAATCATAATTATCAAACTTAACGCTCATCTGGTTTTGGCTTCTTTTTTTTTTTCCCCTAGTTATTGAGTCGGAAGGATAAAGCCACCTTCGAAAAGCTGGAGTATGTTATGAGTAAAGAAGATAATTACAAAAGGCTTAGAGACTATATCAGCAGCTTGAAGATGACACCTTGTATTCCCTATTTAGGTAAGCTGAAGTATATTTCTAGTGGGAAATGCTAATGACAAACATACTTCTCCAGTAATTACAGAAACTAAACACCATCTTTTAAGCATTCATGAAACTATTTCAATACTTCAGTAAAGAACCTATAACCACTAGTTGATTCTGGATACTCTGTATATGGCAAGAAATAACTTCACTAGCTTCAGAAAGAAAATACCTATAAAACCTCACAAACACTTCAGGTTTTACATACAGTATCACTTTTCTGGGAAATTATTTTCTCATATGTTGTATAGATACGCTGATTGACTTCTGGAGAAGTACTTAAACTGTTATGCCTACTAGCACTCTTAGAGCTAGATACTTGACTGTTATAGTAATGATGGCTTTTAATTTATGAGAAGCTACAAATCACCAACCTCTCAGATAAATAAATGTAGATCTTAGGGTTTGGAACATGCTGAAATCTGGAGATATTGCTGCATTTAATTATACTAAGGTGACAAGAGAAACTGGGTTGTTACGACTGACTCAGCTTTATGGAATAATTACGAGTAAATGATATTCCTGTGTATCTGAAAACTAGATAGATGTGTTTAATATGTATTGCTTTGGTTGCCAAGCTAATCTAGTGTTACTTAATGTCTCGGTTCAGTTTGTTTAAAGTGATCAATGTGCTTTTTTTTAATGTAGCTTTTCTTTGATATCATGTCAGTAGTCACATAAAACTAAGGAAATGTTTACCCAATTTTTTTCTTTTCCAGAAAAAATAGTTGGTATTTTTGCATATATGAGTTGCTCTTACACCTAAATTCAAGGTGACCTCCTGTGGTCACTAACGCTTATTAAACTGTAATCTCTTTGTTCCTGAAGTTTGATACTTCCTTTATTCAGCTGGGCTATTAATTTTTTCAAGATTAATAAGCTGACAGTCGTCTTTATGCTGTGATCTATGTGTCCGTCGCAATGTTATTTCAGTCGTTTCATAGCTTGATATGAGTGACAATACCATCATTGATGTTAGTCTAGACTGATGCCTCTAAAATGCATATATTCAGGTTTGGCAAAATTGATTGAATTTTACATGCTTTATACTTAAATAGAAAAAAATACTTTGCTGTGGAGAACCAATAATAATTTTAATGACAAGTGGTCCTATAGAGTTCCTCATTCTGTCTTCATTTTTTACTTCCCTGTTACATCCCTCCCAGAAACATCCATCAGTTCCAACATGATCTTAACAGCTGTTAATTTCCTGTATTTTCAAGTATTCAGATGTTGATAATTGTGTCTAGAATGGAAGAATCAGCATGAGTGTATTTTGTCTGAAGTGCAGGTGTGAAAATTGCTGGTGTGGCATACTATCACATGCTACCCTGTTTGTTGACATAGCTATTAAAACTAGGCCTGAATTAAAAGGGGCAAAGAAGCAGCCAAGCATAATGTCATGTAATTAAACATGTCGTTTTGTAGCTTTCCCATCATGTGTACACATTTAGTATATACGCACTGTATATGGTTCTGAAATGCAGTTTCTAGCTTTCCAGATGCTTTTTAGCCATATGCTATGATTTATGAAACATGAAGCCAGGCTCAAATTGTTTTCTTGCTGATCATAGAAGTCCCAAGCCAACCTGCTGTCAGATTTTTTTAAAATCTCACGATACTCTGACCCTTGCCATTATGGTCTTCTAATACTTACTGCTGTACAGAGAAATCTTTATGCTTTGGTGTATTTGTCTGACACTTTAAAAATACTGCCTTATTACGGGCAAGTATTACATTTAAAAAAAAAAATGGTGAAATGTTGGAAAACAATGTTTTAGGTTTTGTTCAGTTACAGATGTTTTCCTTGATACATTAACAACCTCTTGTCTAATTTTTGCATTAGAATAAGCTTTGGGCTTGACTTAATAGTTTGTTGAAGTGAAATGCATATTTCTTTTCTGCTTAGAAAGAAAGAAATGCTCTGACCTGCTGTAGTTAAAGAATGTGTTGTGACCTGATTTCATATAATACCAATTCTTACCAATGACATGAAGAATGTCCTCAAGCCTTTTCTAATTCTCCAAAGGAATAGTAAATGCCCACTGGTGCACTCCCTCTAAAATCAATTTATAAGGTTTAAATATATGGCAAAAAGAACAAAATAGCCTTGAAACTACAGTCATGGTAAAGCTGGATCCACCTTGGAAGATTGGCTGTTGTGTCCAATTTTTCTCATTTGATCAAAGCTTTAATCTCCAGTGAGACCTGAGTAGATTTGCAGGAGTATTATTTCTAAAATTTCCTTCCCAAGGCATTTTTACTCATATGGAGCAGAAGTAACTTAAGTTGCTTGTTTGACTTACTGTTTTAAGCTTACCAGCTATAGGTTATAATTCCTGAAAGGATCTTTTTCTGCTGTTACTTCTGGTATAAAATCATGTACAGGAGTAGTGCTGCTCCTGGTTTAAAATGTGTACAAAAGTCTACCTAAAAGTCTGCTGTTTGAAATGGTGATTATGGCATGTACCAGGGAGGGAGATTAATCATAAGGTCCATTTCCTCTCATGGAAAAAGGAGGTGTGAGGCAGGGCTCTCTTCAGTGTTGGTGCAAAGATCCCGCAGTTGCCATGCTCCCCTAAAATGCTCTTTAGAAGAGTGCAGAGAGTCAAGCCTGCCACACCATTACATTTGCCATTGGAGATCCCCTCCGGGGAAATATTGGCACTGGTTGTGAAGGACCTGTTTGGAAGTCGTAGGAAAAGTGAGCATATAAAGGAATTTCAGCTGCGATTTCACGGATGAATGTTTTACCCTTCAGAGGTTACTAGGTTTACCCTTATGCAACCAAATATCAAATGTGGGTGTGGAGTTTTTTCATGACCATCTTAGCATTATAGGATAAAGCTTAAATGCTTTTTTTGTGTAGTCTTTGCAATGGGAATGGAACCACAGAAGTACAGATTATTTTCTTACTACCACAGCTTACTCACTGTGGACAAGATAAAGATGTCCTTCTACATTTAACTAGGGGGGGGAAAATAAAAATATTTTTCAGTTCCTGCAGTAATAAGTGTGATGCGATTCCAGAGTTCTAGAAGTGCAAGTGAGAGCAGCACATCGTCAGTGTGGACTCACTAACTTAAATGTGAGTGCTAAGAGCTGTGCAGCATTAGGTCCTCATTATGCGATGTGGGATGTGTCATCCCTGTTGCATCACCCAGCCAACTAAAGTAGCCAAAACAAATGGGAGCTGTATGTGTGATGTTATATTTTGCCTTAGAATAAAAACCCATTCTCAAATGGAGTCTTATCATGGAGTTCTCATTAATTTGAGATTGCACAATGAAACAATTGAGCCATATCTTGAGCAGTAAGATTTTTATTAAACTAAGCAGTACTACCTCGTGAAATATTTTCTTATGGCTGTCTCTCAGGAATTATATCCAGAAACGGGAAAGCTGAAAACAGGTTATTGAAGTATTCATCTGATGGATATTCAGCTACTTCAGTGATAATGTTTGCAATAGACTTTGGAAATATATGTGAAAACTGTGTTTCAGGTTTAGTATAGGTTAAACTTTTGCAAGGTCTGCTTGGTTAAATTTGGACTGACAGTACAGGAATGGTGAAAGCTATATCCTTCACAGATAGCTTCTGAATGTCCAGTGCAATAAGCTTGAGGGATGCTACAGCCTCTTTTGAAAAACTTTTCTAAAAAAAGTGTGAGAGAAAACATTGAACTTTTGAAGTAATTTACCCTGCTTAGAAAATTCAACCCAAAAGCTAAGAACAAGCATTTGAAAGTAGTAAATTATTGTATAGAGTATGAAGCAACCTGAAAAAGAGACGCAATGCTTTACCTCCTCGTAATCTTAAATTGGCAAATTAAATTTAAGTCTTTCCTTTCAGAACACAGCATTTGTACAGTCTGAGCTTTCTGGGTATATTTTGTAATAATGTTTAGTTAATGTCATCCTGCAGCTTTAAATTGGGGAAGACTCATTTTTTAGATGTCTAATATATAATATTTAATTTAAAGGCTGAGAGCAAGCTAATTTTATTTAGGGGTTTCTGCAAAGTCCACCTTTCACTGACTGCACTGAATAAATAAACACCGTTTTTGTAGCCGGCAAGAGATTCTTGTGGTAAAGTAAGATCTCTTCCCAAGGAGAGGAAATCTATTGGTTGAATGAACTAAAGCTATCAGAAGTGTTCATTAAAGGAACGTTTTGGAGGGCATTTTCAGCTTTTAAATCCACCTGAACTGCTCTTCTATCCAGCTACCATAGAAAAAAAGAACAACCTATAGATAGTCTGAATTTTAAGCGTTTGCAATTAAAAAGCGTTTTATAGGACACTCAATCAATGAGGTCTGTATGATATTTCTAACAAACAAATATTCCTTATATGAAGAACAATTTCAGAATTGTAATCCTAAACATTTGTGTCAATTACAATTCTTGGAATTTGGGAATTGAATATGCTGGGACTGATTCCCCACCCATCCCCCCCACCAACCCCAATTAAATATTGTTGAAACTTGTTGGCTTTGATCTCTGACCAAAGATTTAACCACAACCCTTGCAGCCATATATTATCAATGAAGCTTTAGCTACTCCAGAGAATGTGTTTTGAAAGCAAAATGCTATTTTCTCTCCTTTGAACCACAAATGAGGTTTTGCATAGCAATTGGTATAGACTAATATAATATTAATATCAGATTATTCCTCTAGCTATTAGGGTTTCTTATGTTAAATAGGGGCAAAGTTCCTTAAAATCCTGAAGGGACATATGAGGTGCCAAACACACACATCGGTTACAGTTCAGAGCAGCATATTTAGTTTCTGTGTAACATCAAATTAAGTTAGGTAATGTGTGACTAAGTACAATTATTAAATAATTTTATATCCTAGGAAGAAAGCTTTAGTTTTGGAGACTCTGGTACCTAAAGTGAACATTTTGTTGTTTCCGGTTTTGGAAGGATCTTATTTTGATGCAGTATGTTTTATGGCATTTGTTAAAGGTTGGAAAAGTATTTTCTAATTAATTTCTTAAATTACATATTAATTCCAGTGGAAGTCAGATATCCAGAAGGTTAAAAATTTAATATAGACAATATCAGAGTTGTATGCATGTAGGGGAACGGAAATGTGTATGTCATAAGAGCAGTCCAAGTTTGGGGTGGCAGGAAGAATACACTCAGAGCTGATTTCTAATCTTGGGTTTACTATGTCAGCAGAAAGCTGTGTTGGAGGAAAACTTTTAAAATATTCAGAGACTTCGTGCTTCTCTAAATTAGTATGTGTGATCACTTGTTCAGACCTCATCACTCCTAATTGGAGCGGGAGAGGGTTCTCCAAGTGTCAGATCACCTTAATATCAGGACTTTTCCTTTTGTCATTTAAGTTCAAAGTATCAAGAAATATTTTTGTTTAATTCAGATGTTTGAATATGGAGGTAGAAAGTAAAAAAAAAAAACAGCTGAGCAATTTGGTTGTCTTGAGTTTATCAATCATTTCATACAATTATTTTTCTTATGTTAGGAACATTTTGCCTAAGTGTTTTACAGAAGGTAGGATATGCGGATCTTAAGGAATTCTCTACACCACTAAGAAATTTTGTATTTTATGTTTAATTCACCACTTCATTTTGAAATAATTATTTGTTGCAAAAATCTCTCTGCTGGAAAAGCTAGAATGTTTTCAATTTTTTTGTGTAGCTTCTTGGAGTAAATCTTAAACAGTAATGTGAAGTCAGATTTTCATTGAAAGTAATACCAACATTTTTAAATAAATTGTTAAATAACTAATCAATTTTCACATTAAAGCAAGACAATGTCATTTCACATATTTACATTTAAGGGTTGAGCTAACCTGAAAAAGCCTAAGCTTTTTAAGTGAAAAAGCTTATATCTTGTCATATATCTGGAATTTTTTACCAGCTTTAATGACTGTTTACATAAAGTATGTTGGACTTGAACAAAGATAAATATGCTATGCAAGCACAAACATCTGCTTTTGTGAATGTGTGTTTAAAAAAACACCGTCTGTCACAGTAGAAAAGGTTTCTAAAAAAAGGAGGGTGGAACACAACAGGAAAAAAAAAGACAGGAAAACTGTAGACCTGCTTTTTGCAGGGGCAGATTGTGCAAAATAATGATTAAAAAGTAATATTTTATTTTTCTGGAACTCAAGCACTGAGAAGTTTATACGTGATCACTTGAGCGCTGTGGGATTTTCCTCCTCAGTCTATAGGTCTGATCATCATTTGAACTGCTTTCAAGGAGTAGGAACCTCCCCGGTACTCAGCCCAAAATATTCCATCCTGATACTTGCTCCTGTAGTGACCTCCTCTGTACCACACCCCGTTAAGGTTAGAATGGGCACACGCGTTGTACCACCATCCGCCTTTGTGAAAGTGAGCACAGTTTCCTGTGAAACAGAAAGAAACAGGTGAACTTCAACATTAAAAAGGAGAAATGGAGATTAGCAAATGCTTTCATATTCTGGCTTACTCTTAGAGGGAACTTTAAGTGCTTCATAGCCTGTTGTGGTCATATCAGTTGCTGCTTCTACCTAAGTTAAAAATTCTGTTGTAACAGCAACCGTTGCCTGGAGGGGTGATGATTAACACGGTATTTAATATGACAGCTGAAAACTGAGGAAATCAGCTCTTCTCAGACTACCAGCAGTGATTGTCCATGAGCTAACATTGAAGGAACTCGGATTATGTACTGTTTAGAAATACTTCAGTGGAAGCAATGTGAGTTGATACAGTCCCAAGCAGCATGCAGGGCCACAGTTCCACAAAGAGTTGCTTGTAACTTGTGTATTTACTGTTACAGGCTTGTTTAAGAGTTTGCAAGATTTGTCCACTTTATGGTTGTTGACAGCTAAGAAATAGCAGTTGAAGTATTACACTCCCCAACCTTTCTTTTATTGCTAAGGCTTTAAGGGGAAAGCTGGAGGAAGAGCATGGAAATGAACAAAAAAATGTCCTTTAAGGATAATGAAACAAGGTGATCTGCCTGTTTCTCAAGTATTGGTACATAACTAAGCCTGTGCACAATTGCAGTTCCTTTCATGCTGTTCAGAGGCTTTAGTTCATGGTGATTATTGTTATGTGGCCACAGTACTACTCTGAGAGATCACCTGGACAGGTATTCTGACTGCAGAGAGTCACATGCAAGTGATAAGCATGTCATTGAGCTAAATATGAAGCTTGCTGAAGTGTGCCTGCAATGAGGGTAATAGAATTTGAATTTCTGAATGGTGCAGGGGCTTAAAGGGGGCCCTGTCAACATGATTTTTATCACTATCAATTTGAAGCATCTTTCAATAGAGTTGTTTTATCAGAATTTACATACTTTTTTTGTACTATAGTCTTTTTTGAAAGGTGGTATCACTAATGGAATCTACTGTATTCACTTTTCACATACATACTAGTTTCCTTACCTGAATACATATCCCGGTCTCTGTCCAATGTTGTAAATTGCTTTCCATTATGCCATATCATGGAATCGCCTGCATTTCCTTGGTATGTTCCTAAGCGTAGCCTGTAGAATTCGCTTTCGGGCTCCAGGCGGAAACTGCTGTATTCTGCATAGACTTTCTTATTGCTCCAGTCCTCTAACTCAATCAATAGTCTGTAATTATCCTGATTGGTAAGCATGTAAATATTTTCTAGTCCCAGCCAGTACTCTCCATCAATATTTCCAAATCCTTTCTGTACAAAAGAAGATCAGGTGATGTTAGCTTAGTTTTTCTTCTTTGTCAAAATGCTCATCAGTAGGAGTATCGTAAACAAGTGGAACTTGGGTACTGAAAGCCTTTAAGCTTCTGAATGACTGCTCAACCCATGCATTTAAATGCTTTATTTTGCTGCACTTGGCCATTTACTCAGTTGGACTGCTCTCTGCATGAGGTACTACCAGAATCAGTAAAGGTGGCAAAACTATCTGTTTTCTGTGATGTCCTTTTCTTTTTGAGATAAAGGGAGAGAGAATAGGGAAATTGAAACAATATATTTCTTGACAAAGCCAATCATACAATCTGTAAGAATGTATGAGTGATGAAATTTAAGGGGGTATATTTCCAGGTTGGAAAAGCTATTTATGGATCAACAGTCTCAGTGTTCAAGGTAGATAACTTTTGTTGCCTTATTAATGCAACTAGTGTTGTTTTTACTGTAAATTTAATCACATAATTCACCTGTACTCTTTACTAGATTTATTAGAAATGAAATATAAAGACATTTTCCCTTTCAAATCACAGACTACCGGTACGGTAGCTGTGAAGTGATATTTCATATCTGCTGTCTCCTGTCCCTAAGTAAACCAGTGTTGTTAATGTTTGGTGTTGCAGCTAAGGTAGGTATGTCACCCACCGTAGCTATCTGTTACGCTTCCTAGTTTCTGAGGTCTTCCTAACCTCCTTCTCAGGCTGCTGATTATGTAGGACCTACAATTGATTTCCTGCTTCGAATCACTTTCTGGGGAAGTCTCTCTCCAGTAGATAAACAGTCTAGGCTCCTAACTCAAGCTGCAGTTTCACAAGTGGCTTAAGTTGATCTAGCATCATGCTACTGCCAAAAATGGTAGCGGTGCTTTTCTCCTGGCTCATGGCCACATTTGCAATACTTCCCTTGCGTCAACATTGTAGCTGGGCAGCCACACAGAGATCAGGAAAGAAGTAGAAATGTGGGCATGGGAGACATCTCTGTTGTCAGTGGTTTAAAGCCAGTCGCAGAGGTGCACCTTCAAGTACTTGAAGTTAGGTAATAGGAATACCATCTTCAGCCACTGCAATTTAATGAGAAATCTCTTGGGGCAAATTTGCCCAAGCTTAAGCCATTATTAGACACCAGTTATACACTCTTCTACATTTTCTTTGCATTATGTTCAAAATGTTTATGGTTACTTTATAAAGCACTCCATAACTGCCTTATAACATTAAAAAAAACCCAAAGCAACCACCTATTTTTCTCAGAAGTAAAGACCTTGAATAACTGCTACTAAGGAATGATTGACATTTGAATCACTAAATTCCAAAAATGCAAAACGTGAAAATCCTTATAGTAATCTTTTGTCATTTCCTTTGTATGTATGATTTTTAGATGACTGATTGCGTTAAATGTGGCTCAGTTCTCTCTTCAGATACAATGCACATGGCAATTGTAGATCCATTTAAAGTGAGCACAGCACCACAGGGAAAACCCGTGTCCTATATGTATGAAGTCAGTACATTATTATTATTTTAGAAACCCAACCAAATGGTTTTTCAAATTTCCTGTCTAGCATGTAATTACTCCAAAGCAGCATGCATTTGTAATCCTAGGCATTATGCCTGCTAGTGCATAATATCACAATAACACACAAGAATGTGTTTCCCTTCACCAGCCCTACATCTTCAGATTTCTAACCTAATTTTAAAGGTAGAAATTATTTCCTTTAATTCATTATTAGGAATGTTTTTAAGTTGAGGCCCTGATCCTGCAAATCTATTAATATGCTTAAATGAATAATTCCACTGGCTGAGACTGCTTATTCATAAGGGAGACAATTAAGCTTTTCAAGTACTTACTGTAGTTCTCAGCATGTAAATAAAAATCATGTTTAGTTAGGTCTTTGTAATAAATGACTTCCCAGTCACTGTCTAGAATAATGTCTCCCCAGTTTTGTTGTGCATTACAAATGCAGGCTATTTCAGACAGTAAGTTAGTTGATACAAAGTTAAGTAATGCATTGTGTGAAATAGCACATGCCCACTGAAACGTTTGCCTCTGAGGGATGACCACTCTCTTAAATTATCTTTGTTTGTAAAATTAATTTCACTGTCTAATTTAGCAGCTGTCTATTTCCAACTCCTCAGTGTTTTCATTCAGTACAATTGTTTGCAATGAAGAATTGCATTGGAAATGTTCGCATCGCCTTGATTGCAATAGATAATGTCACTGCTGCACTGAAATGAAGCAGCTGATTTTCTGCATTCCAGAATTTACCTTGTAACTGTCCCAGTTCCTGAAAAAGTTGACAGATCCATCTGTCCTCTTCTGAATAACTGCCCATCCTCCAGGGTCCAGGCTGTTCTCACACCATAGTTGCATCGGCTCGTTACTATTTTCAGGTTTGATCATATAAATCCCGCTGTTGGAATGCCCAGCTTCCTTGGCTTGTTGGCAGTCTTTGAATGGACCTTTTTGAAAAGAAATACTATAAGCATTCAGGCTTGGCTATGGAGTGCACATTGTTCAAGAATGTTTTGTAATAGTAACAAAGTCAGTAATTCAATTAAGGTAAAACTACCGTGGAAAACAGTGTAAAAAGTTACTGTCCTGGATTAAATGTGTATATATAAATAAACATGTCAATATCCTATATATATTTTTAAACAAAAACTTCATTTTGCTAAACAGGTAATAGATTTTAGTTACCAACACCCATTTTTTAAACTTTGTCTACTGTGTCAAAGATTTATACTCTGACTCCTGATATTCAAGAAGTGCATTATGATTTTCATTAACCATTGTCTCCTGTACCATTTTTACAAGAGGTAGATGTCAATTTACTTCATTGTCCTAGTGCACCCATTTGAAACTGGTGGAAGTTTAAAACAAACCAAACCAAACCTGAGACACCCAAACAACCCCCACACACACACACCTGAATACATAAATAGTTTGAGAGCTGCTGTAAGAAATATTTACTGCCAAAGTCTGCAGACATTGAATTTAGTGAGAGTATTCTTAAACTGCATAACTTTTTTGCCTTTATGTACTTACCTAGTTCTGGGATCAGCCTGTTAACTGTGGATATGAATCTTTTAAGTTTCATGTGTCATCCTGGTGTCATACATGTAGATGGATACTGATGAAGAAAATATGCAAGTGGTGGAGAAGGACTTTTGAGCAGCTGTAAGGGCTCACATACTTGTTTTCAGGGCTGTGATTCTACAGAAATGCTATTGCTGTTGACAGTGCCGCTTGAAAGCTCTATTTTAGACCATGTGAATGGTGGTTTTACAAGTACTACTTACAGAAGAGCATCTAGTTATTCTGTAAGAAGCATGCAGCTTCCATTTCTCTGAAAACTTTGCCTAGTTTGCCTTTCAGTTTTTGGTAATATTTTTATTTTCTACTTTTTAGAAAAGGATTTATGTTCATGTATCATTACTTCAGTTGATTTAAAGAGAGACTGCTTATTTACTAATGAAAAGCAGGATATGTTCTGATGGCTAGTTAGTGGTGGATGCCCTAAATATATTTGAAAACTCATACTCAGTAAATCTGAAAGTAAATTACCTACAGCTTTCCTCTCATTTTAGGAGGCTCACTTTCTCAAATCTGCTTGGAATTTCAGAGAAAACTCATCAGTCACAGAAGAAGCTAATGTGCAAAGAAGCATAGGAGACAGTTGTTGAGGTTATTCTTTAGTCAAAAGTAGAGGTCGAGTGAAAGTGGCCTTCATTGCAGATTAAGGTTGTGTGACAAAAGCAAATTGAAAGTCGCTCTTTTTTTAGTTCTTAAAGTAGTAGTTGCCAGTTGGATAAGTGTGTAATAAGCAAGAAATCCATAAAGCATTCCATACTAATTAGAGTTCAAAAAGCTTATGTATGTAATGAAGGTGTCTACTGGGAGCTTCTGGCTGTGACAGTGCTACCAAGAATGCTGCAGACACTGAGCCATCGTTGTAAGTACTGCTGCATACTGTACTGTCAGTATTTGATGATGTTTTTGTCATTCTTGCAGTGCATGCAGTAGTAGCTTAGGAAAGAATACTGTAGCTTTGGTATAAGAGTGCTTTTTCTCTTGTTCACAATTAAAATTTCCACGTAGATTGTGCACATTGCAAAGTTTGTCCAGTGGATAGATAATTTCCTGGGCTAAGCTGGGTCTCATTCCCTTTCCTTGAATTGTCTAAAGTAAATTTGGGTGCTGTATAACCAACAGGGACATTGTTCTAGAAGTATTATTGTAAAGCAATTATTGCATTAGAAAAAGTGTATAAATGTACAAGTATATAATACTAATTGAATATTAAGAATAGCTCAGTTAAATCTGCTATATATTATTTCACGTGATTTCCACTGGAGGAGAAATTGAGGACTCATTTTTCCATGAGAGACCCAAGCAGATGTTTGGAGTGATTTTAAGTAACTTTTAAGGCAGACAGAACTGTACTAGTCTGTTTATGTAATACACTTTGATCACTTCTGGAATTCAGCTGGCATTAAGGTCACAGGATGCAACTTGTCTGCTTTTTGATGCTCAGATTTGTCTATGTGCTTATCATAACCTAATGTTGTAGCAGATGTAACAGAGTTCTGCTCTTAGTGTAAGGAAATCCAACAAACCCCATAACTTCTGGTGTATAGCCTTGAATCCTTTTTCAGAAGTAAATTCTTTGTTATATGTAATTAGCTTAAGTTCATGGATATAAGAACTGATTCATTTCGTGGTCAGTGGAAATGCTGAGATTTGTGAAACGGTGTAATACTCTCCACAGTGCTGGTGTGAGTGGAGACTCTCTGGCTCCATATCATATCTCATGCGTATCTAGTCTTTTGTAACAGTCTGTTTATGCTAAGTTGCTGAGACAATTACTTATAAGTTAGAAATACTCTGAGGAGATGATCTGTTAAGTATTTCACTTCTAAAATTGTGTGTGAGACTGACGATTTAGTACAGATCCTTTCTATTGTAAATTAGATGTAGTAGAGAAGGAAAGTGATGAAATATTTTAAGTTGGAAGCTTAATAAAATGATGGCTGAATCCTATTTAAGGTGCCAGATGTTATCTTAAGCGGATGATACAGAAGCTGTGCTTGTGTAAGCTTCATATAGAGGATTTTTTGGGAAATAGTAGAGGAAAATTCCAAAATTGGGGATCTATTAAAAAAAAAAAATAAATTACATTGTTAACTGAGTGGTATTAGCAGCAGGGTGGGGGGGGTGTAACTTTCAAGTGCTCTTTCTACTTGAAGTTACTTTTTGCAACATAATGGCAATAAAATTTGGGGACACTAGTTACTATTCCAAGGATTAAGATAATAGTGAAAACTGTAATTCACAGGAACATTATTCTTCCTCAATTTTTAGGGCCATTTGTATGCAAATTAACTAAAATACTCTTCAGAAAATAAGATCTCATCCTTCAGTTCCCCATATATTTTGAGTTTTACTCTCTACCCACAATATTAAGATGCACATTGACTCTTCTGTGAACTTCTGCTGCATGCAAGTATTTGTTAGGTACAACATCTTCAGATATAGTAGGAGAAAGCTCCTACTTGTTTGTCCAGTTTATTCTGTCATAACCAAGTCTTTGACGGGCCTATTTCTAAATGGGACTGTTTGGTTTTCATTGGTCTTTTTTGACATCTTTATACAGTATAAATAGTCATAATCTTTTAACTGGAAAGGTCATTTTTCTGTGACATAGACAATTTTGGTTCTGTGCACCATTAAATATGCTTACCTTAATTTAAAAAATCAGAGATAATAACGGCATTCTGTTGCAATTTAGAAGTTTTGTTTTTGATGATTGATGCTCTATCAGCTGTAGCAATTCTCAACCCTCATTATCCCAAGGCACTGCAAGAAACACTTAAACTTCAAACCCAAGAATCTAGTATTAAATAAAGGAAATTGAATAATGTTAAACTAAATTTCCTAAGATTTCTTTGTGTTCCCTTGCAACAATGGATTCAAATTCTGAACTTTTAGGGGTAAAGGGGCTAGTGAAAACCATGGTAGATAATTTAGAGGAAAACATTTAGTGCTATTGCTTCATTTTGTATGTACAGCAGGCATATATTGAGAGAGAAAAAGATGCATTTATAACAAAACCTTGAAGCATGCGTTTTCTGGGAAACAGGAATTCAACGTTTTTTAGAATTATACTTTTGCTGTCTGACCAGACATTAACGTAATGCTTTTATATTAGCTCTTTCCTTTGTGTCATGATGTGCGATTTAAATTCTCATGACATCTGGCATTTTACTTGGGCTTGTGCCTGAATTTTCTGCAGACCCTGAATAAAAATAGTTGTTCTTTACATCAGCAGCTATTTTTTTTTGTAATGCTGTAGAACAGTCACAAATAAATGTTTGTCTTCATCTTAGGAACCAAGTTGAACTTCCAACTGTGACTAAAGGCAATTTGAAAGCAAAAAAACCCCAACAATCCAGACGCAAAAAAAACCCAATGAAACCTTTTTTCTGTGCAAGCTAACAGAAGCCAAGAGCAAGAGCTTGAATGGATGTCTGAGAAACTTGTTTTTCCAAATCCTTAAATTTTTTTTATCGCAATTCTGTCAAAATTTTAATAAAGTGAGAATCATAATAGAATTCAGGGCAGCTCAGAGGTAGTTAATTTTCTTGTCACTAGTTTTGTTTCTAGTGATAAATGAATGTATCTAATGACCTGAAGAATGTAACCGCTGAAGATGTGATACAGTCTCCTGAATGTATTTTCCTAATATTTATGGTATTAGTTTAACTTACCATTCCCTACCAACATCAAATTACTGGGAATGTAGTCACTCATTTTAAATTTTCAAAGCTGAGTGCATCTAATTGGATCCAGCCTTGATTCAATTATCCTTTCAAACTTATCTTACTCTCTTGAATATTTCAACCAAACACTTAGAGACTTATTGCACAACGGTGTTGGTGGATTTAGATGTTCATTTTAAAGCAGTTCAGAATAGAAGGAGTAAAATTCTTCTAGCAGGATTAACTTCTGGCAAATGTATATGTGTAAGTGTAAAGGACAACTACTTAAAATTACTTCATTTATTTAAGAAGAATTAGCTTCTCGTATTCACCATTGCTGGTTAGTGTAATATGTAGCTAGTAGGCATCTTCAAAGAAACAGGGCTAAATACTAGAGAATATATGCTAATACTGAATTTTCATTCCCGTAACTCAAACCCAGCTGGAGACAGAAACCCCAATACTTTGTGATTCAAAGGCATAAATTCTTCACATTGAATTTCTGAGTATCAACTATTTCAACAAATTCATCTTATGCAGCTATAGCTTAAGAATTAGACATTTGGCAAACTAGAGCTTTCTGGACAGGAGGGGGGTGGGAGTGGGGTGAGGGTCAGAATCGGGAGCAAGGGCTAGCTGTACCAGATACTTTAAATTCTTCATTCTATTTCTATAGCCAGGACAGTTTGCCTCTGAAATAGAGTAATCTCACCTTAGATAAATAGTGATAGGCAACTCACCCTCATTAATTAAAGCCAGTGGTGGTACTCTGAAAGGACTCTTTGTAGGAGAAGTAGCTGGATCAGGTGGTGGCCTTACATCTCTGTCTCTAGGGTAACCCGGGTCTCGTTGTATCTCATTACCTCCCAGAAGAACAGGAGTGTATGGCTGGCTGTTAGGAATGTGCTGTGGCACGACTTGAACAAGAGGTGGAGACCCATAGGTGTCCTGTCGTGAGAAGATTCTCAAGCACTGCTCTTCCAGCAGTGAGATAGTCACAGACTGATTATTTACAAGATCAGTTAGGGCTGCATATTTCACTTCAAGCTCCTTGTATTTTGTTGCCATCTTCAACATTTCTGTTGTAACATTAAGGACTTTGTTTTCCAGTTGGGAAAGCTCAAGTGAGTTATCACGCTTTCTAATTATCTCATGCAAGAGTTGCATGTAGAGTTGGGTGACCCGAGAGTTCATGTTACGACTTTCTTTCCTCAGTAATTTTACTTCATTCACAATGTTTCCGTCCACATCCACTACCAATTGCAAAATGTCAATCTCCCGCTTTTGCTTGGACAGGACATCCTTCAAGTTCTCTATGTCCATTCTTGTGACTTCGTCTTTTCTGTTACCAGTACCTGGTCCATTAGTATTCACGCAAATCGGCCCTGTGATTTTTTGTTCTGGGACCAAGAATGTGTAACCACATTTCTTCCCTTCCTCTCCACCATCTGCTGAACGAGGGTGCCTCCATTGGGATGTTTTATTAGGCGTAGATCGTTCTGTACAGCGCCCAATAGACAACAGCAGGAACAATAGTACACCCAAAGTCCATTTAAATATCTTCATTTTGAAGCAAGTATGATGACTGTCAGAAGAGACTATTGAACAGATAGAAGATAAAATAATTAAATTAAAGCCATAAGTAAGGCTTCTGTACTGCTTCGACTACCTAAAATGATGGGTTTGCCATGCTTACACGTATGTAGACAAGTTTTTGGAATCTGTTGGTTGCAGTTAGGTTCCATTCGATTAACTTCAAAGGGTAGCTTTCTATTTTGAGCAGCAAACCTTAAAATTTAGGTATTGGATTTAGAAGAAAAGTTGTTGCAATGGATACATTTTCAGAAACAATGTTCTGCTTGGATTATGTGTTATGCTTTCATTACAAATTTGACTGTACTCACTGCAGTTAAAGGCATAAGGTTATAGAACATACAGGGTGCTTGCAGAATATCTTCATAGAAGGCAAGTAGGGAGACAGTGATGGCTGATAGTATTTTCAAAAATATTTATAGAAACTTTGGAATTTGGATTATATAAGCCTTCTGGTCCTCTTTTAGTTTTATATATGTATATATAGATGTATAATTTGTTAAATACTATATACATACCTATTCATATATACACACATGCATTTTTCAAATGTATATATACACAGATATAGTAGAGTTGAAAAATACAGACATATTGAACACCATTTTTGGACATTAGTGTTAAGCAGGAGATTAGCATAACATAGTTGTCTCAAACGTTGAAAATTACATATTCAAGTAACTTTAAATTTGTAAGGAAACCCTATAACGCTGTTCTGCGTTTGTGTCCTTTTGAGATAAACATTTAAAATTGTTGTCACACTATTTTTGTATCTTTGAGAACATTTTTATCCAGTTATCAGGTGTTTTCTCAATATAAATACCATACTGAAGTGTTTCATTCACCTTTTAAAGAAAATAATGTATTTCTTTTTAACTTTGTGTGAAGAATTAAAATACAGTGATAAAGATCGAAGAATGCTTTGAGACACCTGGGTTTTTAACTTTATTTTTTTAAATATTTGATATTATAAACAAAGGTAGCACTTAAATCAGGGGAAAAAAACTCATCTTTCATGTTTTATTTGCTTTGTCAAGCAGATCACTCTTCCTTCTTATCTCAGCTGTTGATCTGGCTTTCCTTTCCAGACTACTATTAGTGGTTGTACAAGGCCTTGTACAGTGGCCTTTGTATAGTTATGAAGAGAAATAAAGTAAAACCAGAGAAGGTTAATAATTTTCATGCTGTTCCTGCCAAGTTTAAGTGCATTTGGCAATCCTGAAACAGTCACCCTGAAGGAGAAGCAGACCAGTGCTGCTTCCTTTACATTCACATTTACAAATGATAAGGTGACTTTTGTGTCAGGTCACTTCTCCCAGTTCTGTTACTGGCTTTAATATTATTGCTGCAAGTCATGTCTGCTCAACCTCAGAGTAAACATATCAAGTCTTTTTATTTTGGCTTTACTAAGAGCAGTGGTTACAAACTTCAAACCATGCTGTACATGCAGTCAGGAATTATATCTAGGAATCTTGATGAAATGTTCCACTGTGCCCTAAAAAATAATTTTTTGTTTGGCTGACAGTTGTATTGCAAGCCCTGCTTCTGGGAGGGGAAGAAAACACTTGCTTTTTGAAACATACTGAAAATAATTTTTTACCCTACATAAATGGAGGGAATACATAAAAGTTTGAGAATGTTAATATTTAAAAACTTATTTCTGTATGTTTCACTGTTAGTATGTAGTAATAAGTATTTTGGTGTCTAGTAGTAAATATTTTTTTGCCAGAAACAGAACTTGGTTAAGAGTTTTGTTAATATTCCTCTGGTGAAAGTATAACTTCTGTTTAAAAAAAAAAAAGTAGGAAAAAGTATCACTTTCCCCAGAGCTAATTGTATATTTTTCTTTGGTAATTTCAGACATTTAAAATATTAATCACTTGAACAGTGCAGTTGGAAGTTCATTAGATTAAATTTTCACATGAATTATGGTAAACACATGGGAAACAGGCCTGTGTGTGGTTTCTAACTTGACAAAGATGAGCTAAACTAATTGTCTGAAGCTTGAAACCTCTCACATCTCCAAATTATTTTTCAATATTTTACGTTCAGTGTTTGCAGATGCAGGGAAAGTGACTTCATGGCATATGGTTAAGGATGAAGCTATAGTAAAAGTCCAGTATTTTACTATTTTTCACAGTATATAATAGCTACTTCATAGTCCAAAAAAGGTGAATAACACTTCAGTTCTTGGTAGTTTTTAAAGACCCTATACAGTTACTGAAATAATGAATGGCTGGGGGTTTTCCCCACAGCAGCACATTTTTCCCCTGAAATACATTAAAACTTAAATGAATCTTTCAAAACCAAACATTTTGCAATGCAGCCCACTTTCTGACCATGTATTCTGCTGCAGTCTGCTTTCCACATTTCTTTTAATATTATATGTGTTCATTTTGAACACTTATGCTTATGTGTTAGTTCTGTGTCTATATATGTGCTGTCAGACCATAAAATGAATTAAATGATCTACTATAGCATAACCAAATGCAACAGCTGCATAAGATTATGCCCTAGAACTTTGAAATAATTCAAATGTCTTGTATTAAACTGAGACATTTCAGATAAGCATGGATCAGTTCCTTCTGAGAATCTACCTGGTAGAGAACATATATGCTTCCATGGAAATTTTGGTGTTGAAAAAATCAAACGTCTTATGATATTGCTTGGCGTGTTTGAGTAGCTTAATGCCTAACTTGTTATACAAGAATAGGTTCTGAGTAAGATATTTACCTGGAGTTTTAATCAGCTTAGAAGGAAATGAAAATACTGTTTCAGAAATTTCCCGATGTTCTGGGCAAGCAGCTTAAAAAAATATAAATTGTTTATCCAAAGTATCACAGAATGATAGCCTAATATGTAAGACCTAAAAATGACAAATACTGGAGTTAGGAAATAGTTTTAGGGTTTTTTAATCAGACATATTATGTCACAGATTCCCAGGTTTAGATGTTTAGGTAGTGTCATAACTGTTATGAGGTAAAGCGGTTGAGGCTCAGGGATCAGTTTAGACAGAACCACAGTCTCAAACCCTTCCTGCAAGTCTAGAGTTGCTTGTAGTGAGTGTGACTGCTGAAATACCCGAATGCAGACCTTGGAAAATAAGCGAGGGAGGTCATGATTGCAGATACTATTGCTTTAAAATACGTTATTTAACTCTTTATGAACTGTTGTGTTTTTTAAATTAGAATAGACTGTCACTTCACTTGGTTCTGTCGTGTTTCGGTGTCACCCAGTTTTGGGTCTCAGATTTCTGTAGAAGTGGCATTACGTATGTTCTGGCATACTGATGTTTTATTGCTTCTGCAGGAGACAATGTGTAACTATTCATAGCAACACAAACTTCATCATCATCTTGTCAGAAACACTCAGAGCTGTGGATGGGGCTTCAATACCATTTTACATTTAATGCCATTCCTTTTCTTCTGGTTTCTTTCTTTTTCCAGACTGATCCCCATGAAAAAAAAAAACTTGTTTCCAAAATTAGTCTTTGATTTATTACTTTTAAAAGTGTTTAAAGGAACAAAATTCCAATTTAAAAGAGCAAAAGAAACCCGTAACTAGTATTTTTAACTTTCACTGAGAAACTACTATAACATTGGCTGTGTTACCCCCAAAAATACTGTATCACTTACAAATATTAAAGTTGCAGGGATGAGGAAGTGTGGAAGCTAGTATATATTTGGCATTTTTTAACTTAATACACAGCAAACTATTTGTTCTTTGTTGTACT
>NW_008824411.1:7690550-7694042 GCF_000699105.1 Pygoscelis adeliae | reverse complement strand
AGACCCACAACAGAAATAAGAATCTGTTCTTTCAGAGCTGATGAAGACTGCTTCTCCATGGGTAGTGTAGGTTGTTACGACTGAATGTAGGGGAAGTGTTGCAGGTAAATGTGAATGTAGGATTCCCTTTGTATGGAAAGTGCAGTATCAGTACCAATCTTTATTCAGAATATTTATTAAAAGAATATGGTCAAATGATAAATAACAATGGTGCTCTCTCTTATAAACTTCCATTTATAAACATGTAAACCAGGAAGAGAAACAGACAGGGTTTTTTTGAGAAAGTAAATGATAATACTGAGAATAAAGATCCTCTGAACATGACACCAGTTAATCTGAAAGCTCTATTATTGATGTTACGCATACTTCGTTTTCTGTTAAGCTTTGTCCAAGCAGCTAAAATCAATAAAACCATCTATATTCTCCTATCTCAGAGTAAGTAGAGATTTTTGTGGTTTTTTTACCTTAAAATTGGGTCCGTAACATTAGAAGCATACTGCTGTGAGGAAAACACTCTTACTATAGGAGAAATGTTCACATGGATTTTTGATGTATCTGTGTACTTCTGTAAGTTACTTTCCCCTATATAAACAAGTGCTTTTCTGGTAAGTCACTCTGCCTTTGCCAAAATAACAGGATTACTTTCAATTGTATTGACTGGGATCCAGAAATAATATGTTCTTGGTTTTTGTTAGTCGGATACGTGAGGTATTGAGTCACAGAATGCTACTTCTCTGAGATTAAGGGGAATCTGATTCCTTTTAGAAAAAGCAATTTAAAAATCTTCAGGGGTTTTTGAAGTAGTCACTGGAAATGTGTCACTTCTAAAAAGAATACATTCTTAGAAATTCTCTGCAGAATAGATTTCTAAATCTTGTCCTACTAGATATTCTGAAAACACAGCAAAATATCATAATATTTCCAGATCTTTTGGTGACTTTTTTTTGTGAGGGTTCCTTTACATTTGTTTGCAGCCATTGTGTGTGTTTGCACCATTTTAACAGGCAGGTACAATGGAGTGGTGCATTTTGTGTTTGGAAATGTGTTATTTAGGGGCTCCAGAATTCTCTAAAACAGATGTTGAAGACATGAAACATCTAGTGATGTTTGCTATAGGAAGTTTTATTTCATTCATTGGTGTATAAATTTTAAGGACCAGACTAATAGGACATGTTACAAACAACAAACTAAGCCCAGTAATACAATAATGAAAACCTGATAAAGCTATGTATATACTGGCAGAAGTTTAAAGATTCAGAATTTCCACTCTCTGAAGTGAATTCCTGTAAAATTTTAAATGACATATTTTTCCATCATACATCAGATCATTCTTGTGGCACCAGCATAATATTAGTAGTCCATTATTTGTTTAAAATAAGCATTTCAAAATTTGAACTCTAAAGTTGGAAGACAGCAAAAAAGAGAGAGGTAAAACCTTGCATATAGCCAGTTTATTGCTTTAAAATTATTGACTCAGCTGTTTTCATTTGTGAAAGATTTAGGAATTGTTCTAAGCCATGTAAATCAAAACCTTGGCTAATCATGAATGAATGGACTGGTGTCCAAAGCACACAATGTAGGCTTCAAATGGGGTTTTTTGTTGTTTAGGTTGTTCTCTTTAATATGTAAAGAAGCACAGAAGGATAGTAAGAAAAAGGGCTCAATAAATTGGAAAGGATCCATCTGTCTTTTTTGTCAAGGCTGCTTCAGGCTTTTTTTCCTCCCATAGCTACTTAACCTTTATTAAGTTTGCTTTCTGTAACACTGTCTCTTCTTTTAGCATCACCCCCTTCATTCTTTCTTAATATGCCAGGCATTTCTGAGAGTTTGTTAATACAAATATGTCACTTAAATTCTTTTCCATTGTTCTGGATTATTTACTGTATTTTCATTTCCAAGTCAGCATGAAGAAAGGCAAAATGTAGAAAATTAGTATTAGCAACTCTTTTTTTTGGTTTTTATCTGTACTTGTGTCTTCTGTTTGTAAGCAGCTTTGTTGTTTTAATCCTTGACTTGCAACTGCATCCTTCCCCCTCCCCCACCCCCCCAAAGAAGAACTGTAACAAACCCCTCTGTTTTCTGCTTAATATAGTGTTGCCTTGTATGTTGCATTTCATGTTTATGAAATGAATCTTTATTTAGAAACAAACTGCTGCTTAATTGAGGTACAATTAACTTCCCCATCGTTCCACAAATTGTTAAAGGAAGGGATTAGTGCCTGTTGCAGCAATGCCTTTGGATTTTCAGCTGCACTATTGTTTGTGCTACAAACTTGATTATATTCTGAATCAGTGTATGACTCGGGTTTCTTGGTTGGTTGTACAACTTGGACTACTTCTACTGCTTAGATGTACCATATATAAAAATTTAGTTGAAATGATATACAATGATTGCTACTTACAGATGTGCATTGATTTGCTTGGGATTTTTTACAGTGGTTTTATTGAGGTATCCATTTTCTAGTTCTAGTAATGCTAGGTCTATGCTCTGGCATTGGGTGAAATCCAGCTTTCCTGAACTCGATAGGATTTTCGGCTTTTGCTTTTTGGTAGGATCAGAATTTCACATTAATATGTTCACAATACTCAAATTACATGCTTAGCAAAGAATCTGGTAGTACTAATTTTCTGTAACTGTATATAACAAAACCTACAGAAGATTTACAGCTAAACAACTGAAACTTGTTCATCCTCACAACTGGAATGAGTTAGTCTCTGCTCCAGTGCAGAGTCCTCTTTAATTCTTTCCAAGTTTCCAAAGCCTACCAAATGCCACAAAAGTGAGTTTTATATTTTAGTTGTCAAACTTTTCTCAGGCTGAGAGATTTGTCTATTCACAGTATGTGGATGGTAGGTGTATGTAGAATTTGCAAATAGCTCAAAACTAGACTTGCAAGTAAGAATAACTTTAAAACTTACCAAGAAAAAAAAAATCTTCCAGCTGTTTTGCTTCTGTGGTAGATGGAAAAAGAGGCCAAGTTGCTTTTTCTTCCTATATTACCCGGTGCTGTGGATTGTTAATCTGCAGTTGGAGTTGAAAACTGCTTTTGTCTTTCTCTGTTAGATCCAAGCTGTATTGAGGAATTGGGTTTCTCCATACGATAACCAACCTAACTAATCGGTTAAAAAAAAAAAAAAAGAGAAAAAAAGTAATGTTCCAGTAAGTTTTATTCCAGAAGAGAGAGAGAAATGTTTTTTGAAACTAGACTGTTTTACTCTCCCAAGCAGAAGTGCACTAACCAGCTACAGCTGACCCAGATTCCATATACATCACTTTTGGACAGTTTTTTTTAAACAAACACACACTCGACTTAGACGTTCAGCCCACCTATGATGTCACCACGAACACACTGAGAGCAGAAGAAACTCCTCCTTCGGATTTCCTATCCATACCCTCCAGAAAAGGAGGGGGTAGGGAGGCTGAGAAGTTATGAACAAGGAAAGATTGTTTGCCAGTAGAAGGGAGGGTACCATATGGCAACAGACTGTGCAA
>NW_008824411.1:7678635-7690506 GCF_000699105.1 Pygoscelis adeliae | reverse complement strand
CTACGCTGCCTAAAGATGCCTTTCAAGTTGTTACAGTACTGGGCTTCATTTAGAAGAAAGATTCTTTCAGGCTGATAAAACTCGATTTGTGTTGCTGGGAATAAAAGGGGCAGCCTGGCTGGATACAACAGGAAAAATGAACCATTTATAGTGTAGAAGAACGTTCAACAGAATGTCGCGTTCAATTCTTGACATTCACTTAATAAGAAACAGTTCCAGTTGTTAAACACATGAAATCTCCAATACATGTGGAAAACGTTAAAACTGTGTGTGTGATGGTTTTGGGTAGGTATCAGAATATTTGATAACATCTGACTGGTGTTGGAAGTAGCAAAAGCCACAGAGATTATGCCCTGTGAGGAATGCAGAATACTGGTTTTGGTTCTGTCAATAGTCAGCTAGCACTTAAGTGCATTCAGTTTGCTTTCATTGATCTTTTCGGTTTCTTCACAAAGGAACATTTACAGTTACATTTGAAAGAGAATTACCCTATTATGCTTTCAAAATTATGTTAGACTTCATAGAAATGCATTGAATAAGTTTAGAAAACAGCTCTCTACAGAAGAGCTCTTGATTTAGCTAAAAGAAAAAAAAATCAGTGCTTAACTGAGCAAGTCATTCAGAAAGATAATCCTACAAATGCATTGGTTTATAAAATCATGCATAATATTGCAGGTGCCTGTTCATAGTGAATTTCCTTAATTATAATTAGTAAGCATGATTTACTTCTTTCTGGAAGACTGAGGAGGCTTGGGATTTTTAAGGCCTGTTTGGACATTGCTTAGCAAAGTTAGGTTCAGGATAGCTTATGCAGTCTAGATAACATAGCAATATAAATATGACTATCTGATGTTTCTGATTATCCTTTCTATTTTTTAATAAACTGATTCTAGCAGAATAGAAAATTGAGAAATGTAGTAGTATATCAGGTCATGTGTAATACCTTTTTATTCACTTTTTTACATGTCACCTTTCAACCACAAGTATTTTAATTTGTTTCTGTGTGTGTGCACACACGTGCGTGTATGTGTTGATTTTGGAGGGATGCCCAGAGTTTCTCAACTCACATTTGAGGACTGTACTGGTTAGGTGCTATACAAACACAACTGCTGTTCTTGTGAGGTTGTATTAATAGTCTTCCACCTGTAAAGCCAAACTTCTTGTTATGATTCTGGTTATACAAGGCTGAGAGTGAACCAAAATATAATTTTAGAAATTTTCTGTTACTGAAATACGTTTCCTAAAAGTATTTTTTAAGTTTGTATATTTCTTTTATTTGGCTATCTTGTGGAAGATGCAGAGGATGAAGAGCAATTCCTTTTAATAGCAGAGTTGGTCAGGATATGTTTCATTTAGTCAAGACAAAAATGATTAGTCTTTGGGTGAAGTTCAAGAAATTGAGTTGAATTTAGAATTAAAATAAGCAGTTTATCTACAGCATTAGTATGTAAGGAGGAGGATTTTGCTTTCTACGTGATCAAGGGATTGAAAGACTAGTAAGGTTACAATGGTGGTGGGGAAGAAAGCAGGTAGAAGGCTTGAAGAGACTTATCTCTAAGGCTGTTGGATCTTTGGAGTTGTGATTAATATGAACTGCAGGATTCGTACTGCAATTCATTCTGAGTGCACTTTTTGCCTAGTTAACTTTTCTCATGTTGCTGAAAGTTGAGTTTGAGTTTCTATTCAGCTTGAAGAGTTATAGATAATATGATTTTTTTTCCTTCTGTTTTTTTTTTTTAATTGCTGAATTGGAAGAATGAAGTGGTAGACTGCCTAAAATCATTAGTAATTTTTATCATGTATTTTAGCATTGTGTGTTTAGTATGCTTCATATTTGTCAAGGCAATAATTAATTGGTGATATGGCAGATTAGGTTCATGAGTAGTTGCGCATGTCCTTGTAATTACTTTTAGATTTAGAATTAATGACACTGTTAAAGTCAGCTAGTACATGCCTAGTGTGATGCAGGGGGAAAGGATCCTCTCTGCCTCCCACTGTGATTTGTCGTGCAGAGAATGAAAGCTTGCACGCAGAAACCTATCTGTACTCGTACCCTCAGCATCTGTGAACACAGCTGAGATAAGCTTGACAAAACTAAGGATTAAGTGAATGAGGAGAGTGCAGATTCAATCCCAGACAAGGGTGGCACGGTGATGTACTTTCCTGTAAGTCCAAGCATTATTACTGTTTTAGTCTGAGGTCTGAAGGCTCTCGGAGGTCTTGTTGAAATGATTTCTCAGGTAAATCCAAAATAATATTCTGAGGCAATGCTGTTGTCAACCTGCATGCACGTTAGTCAATGAAAGCAAAAAAATTCTTCAAAATACTGCTTCTGAGTTTTTTCTGCTAAATGGGAGACACTAAATAAAGTTTTCTTTCTAATCTTATCCAGGTATTTATCTGTCAGACTTGACGTATATTGACTCTGCCTACCCATCAACAGGGAGCATTCTGGAAAGTGAGCAAAGAACAAATTTAATGAACAACATTCTTCGAATTATCTCAGATTTACAGCAGTCATGTGAATATGGTAAGCTGGTGTGTAAATATTGCAGTATTAAAGAGAACAACTTTAAAAGCTTTAATATTTGTCTTCTGTAATGCAATGTAAGTAAGGCCAGCCCAAAAGTCTAAGTTTATTCTGGTATTGGTGGTTATAACAGAGCATCAGCATGAAGAGACAGAATAAAATTACCCTTTTCTTACATCACACACATTTTTGTAGTATGTATTTTCTGATGAAAAATGTGGAATACATTGTACTTAACAGTAGTTTTACTAGTACGTTATAAACTTGTATCCCTGTGTTTCATAATTTATGACTATGAATTCTAAAAATAGTAGTATTGCTTTTGGAGTAGTACTTTTACTGGAGATAATAAAAGATGTTCAGCTTGTCTTTTGGACATTTATAGTTCTGTTCATAGATCAGATAATGTATTTTTTCTTCAAAGGTGGTCTCCCTCACAATCCTCTTAAAGTTCTAGTAAAGTTGTAAGGCTGCGTTTTTGATGGTGGAATGTGAATTAGCACAGGATTGTGGCTTCATTGAAAGCTCAGTACAATAAGAATGTAGGCTGTGAAGGAGTCCTCAGATACAACCCTTCAGGTTCCAGGTTTGGGACTTCAGTTTGACCAGGGGCGTGCTCTCACTTTTCCCTGATATGTGCTCTGATAAGCAGAGCAGCTCTAGGGGGATACACACCTGGCTTTATGGATGTGGGGAATGTCAGCTCAACGCATGAGAATTGCTATGAAGGACAAAAATTTCAACATCAGTAGGCACTGTAGTTTGTACTTCCGTGTCTCATAAAAAGGCAAGAGATCTGATTCTGTTTAAATAGTTTCTGGAAAATAACTTTGCTTACCAATGAATGGTACAGTGACAATGAATGTCATCTGTTCTCCAGATATTCCTCTGTTGCCTCATGTCCAAAAATATCTAAACTCAGTTCAGTACATAGAAGAACTACAAAAGTTTGTAGAAGATGACAATTACAAGTAAGTATGAAAAGCTATAACTGTCTGTAACTCATTACAAAATAACTTTTATAACACAAAGCATGTCACTTTTAAGATTGCACTTGTATCGGGGGATTATGTGTCTCAGATGCACCATTCGCAAGTAGTGAGGTTACAGCAAGGTCCTGTGGTCAAGACAATTTTTAGCATACTGGATGGCATATCTCCTTCTTTTTCTGTGCCCAACTGCATCAAGCCCTAGCATTCATTTCTGTTTGGTCTGTTGATTTATCTGCAGACCTCTTTGAGTGTTCACTAATGAAGACTCCGTGCTTCTGGCTCATGTGTAACACTGTTCAGTCAGTAAGATGGATCCCGTGATTTGAGATAGCTTATGTCATTTTTCATTAGAACAAAGTCATCTGTGTGTCCAGTCCCAAGTTCTTACTGAGTGTGACTTAAGGTTTTCACTTTCATATATAGTTCACTTTCATTTTATATTTTTCTCTTTGAAGAGGTTATACAGTGTGAGTAAAATGTAAACACTTCATTTTTGAGAGGCAAGATATTGTCCGTCTGTGTGCCTGCCCATTCCTCCCAGCATACCATCTGAAACAGAGGTTTCTACTTCCTTAATTAAAAGATTATTACTGTATTAAGTGATTTGGCATCCAGCAAAACTGGGGAATGGAAATCTCTGGCAAGAGACAGGAACAAGCCCTGAGGATAGGAAAAAAACTAAAGCAAATCTGTTGCAGATGAAGAAAGTTTTTGTTCACTGGCTGATCTGCTTGAGGAGGTTCCCCACCCATTCCCATTCTGCCCACTCTGGAAGTTTGTCACCTCAGTTGTGTTGAATTGGTTGCTTGTGTAGCTACATTCAAATGGTGGGAGGGGTATGCACACTAGAGGAACAAATTCAGTTTACCATTTAGTAAATCCAAGTTAGGGCTACTAAAAGACAGCAAATGGGGACCCTTCAGTTTATGTCAAGGAACAGTTAATGAGGCACTTGGCTTTCCTTCACGTGTTACAATCTTTAAGATTGTTCTCTGCATGTTCGTGTGCAAGCATCCGGCTTTACCTTTTTGTTGAAATTTTTTGATTGATTTTGAAAGTATTGCTTGCTTATCACTGAGAGTAAAGCTCTGTGGTCAAACATTTGACGGGAAGGAAAAAAAACAAACCCAAGTTTAACTTCACTGTCTGCTTCTTAGTGGCATATTGTTTTCGTGAATTCCATGCTCCACCTTCCTCCACCTTCACTAGGTAGGACTCACTACTAGTGGGGAATTTTATTGCTGAAGGAGCTACAGTCTCTTCATTCCGTACAACCCACATTTTGATAGCAGGGAAATGAATGGAGACAATTGCACGTAATGCAGAAACATGGCTGCTATTCAGAAAGTCTGTTTTTACACCTATGGGTTTTGTATGTCTCCAAACTGAATTGTTTTATGGGGGAGGAGTGTATTTTGATGAACTATTCTTACTATAAGTGGCTATTTACTTTTTATCCCCTAGGGTGTCTGCAAAAAGGCTGAAGTTAGAGAACAGCCATTGTGACTTGAATACATGTTTTTTCTTCCTAAAGAATTTTATTTTATTTTAAAAAATTAAATTTTAAAATTGTAATGAATCATTGCTAAACTGTCTGGGGATGGAAGGGAGAGGAGCTGTCAAATTTCAAACTTTTTCTCCCCAAAATTAAGTAGATGCTTTTCCAACCCTGCTAATTTCAAAGATTCCAGTTCTGCAAACTGTGTGGACAAGATATGCTTGATTTTCCTGGAGTTCTCTGCTCCTGGAGTCTGCCCTCTTTGTGGTACTGTTGGAAACGGCATTAAAAAGTGCCTATTGTAGAAAAAGCTTGAGTTATGGATGCAGTCAAGTTGATAATGTATTTTCTGAAACACAAAAGAAGGATTTTGGCTTTTAGACCAGTAAAGACAAAAGGCTTGGCCCGGCACACTGGTGCACTTTATAGAAAAATTTAAAATATGCAGTGTAGTAAGTATGAATATTTTAGCCAAGGTGGGGGGAGCGGTTGTATGCTGTTTATTCTTCCCGGTTTTTATGCTAGAGTAGTGGTGGTATCGCTGAGTTTCATGTATCTGCTAGCAGTCCCAGGGCCGTGTAGGTCCTGGCTTATGTGTGGCTATGCTTTCCCTGGAGGGTGGTGCCAACGCAGAGCAATGGCCTCTTCCCCTGCTCCTTCCACAGTGTGACTTTCCCACACCTTGTTAACAGCTCACGTTGAGCTTTTGCTCACGGAGGGCGAAAATGGCAACTGGTAGCTGTTTGTCTGCTCATGGCTGGCTGTGCCAGCTGCGTCAGGCTCCCTGATGCAGAAGAGGTTGCAGGGCTGTGCTGTAGCCAAGGTTTTGCTGTTGAGTCTGGTCCTCCTTCAGCGTAGTATTGCAAACCTGTCCTAGTCTATATGAACCAAAGCAATAGACTCATTTACAACATTATGCCCTAGCATGTCATTTTTTGAATCCTGGGCCCTGTTGCAGTAGTAGGGTTTTTTCCACCCCAAAAAATTTAAAAAGAATGTTTGGAAATAGCGTGTGCTAAAGATAACTATGCGTGGTTTGTATTAAGTTTATAGTGTTTCCTGCAATTATAGAAACAGGCAGCTTTAAATTGTAAATTAAAAAAAAAAAAAAATTCAAAAAGTTACTTTTATATGCTTCTATTTCCTGATAAAGTAATTTTTAATGCTTCTTTAATGCAGACTTTCATTAAAGATAGAACCAGGGACCAGCACCCCCCACTCTGCTGCTTCCAGAGAAGATTTAGTAGGTAAATGTTTAATAAATGTGAGAAGACTTGAGGTTGTCAAATGCATTATTTTTGAGTTGTGAACACGGAAAAATATTTGCCTGAGGCTAATAAAGAAGTGTGAAGTATAAACACTGTATATTTGTAATAAAAAGTCTAAAGGTAATCTGTAAAGAAAATCTTTCATGGAATTGAGTCAGTTTTCTAGGTTCTTGTTTGTATTGTGGCACTAACTTGTTAGTGTCATTTGGGGTGAAGAGCTATTAAATATTTGTTCTTTGTTGCTTCTAGACAGAAGGGCCTTCATCTAAACTTTTCATGGTATAATATGCTTCCAAAAATGTACATTATTTTTGATCAATGCCCAAAGTGGTTGAAGGCAGGAGTTTCAAAACACAGAATCGGTGGGACCTGTTTAATGCTAATGTAGCTAATGCAGCAACCTTTAGGACTTACAAAATACTTGTAACTAGATAGTCTATTTGAAATAAGTGTGTTTATTTTTAATCCTGTGCAAAAAACCCAAAGTACAGGTTTTTTAATTTTCAATGTGAGTATATCAATGAGTTTTATTACAGACTATCTTGTACAAATTGACTTCAGGAAATTTTGTGCAACTCTTCCACGGTTTTCTGAGAAGTAACCCTGAGAGTAATTCTAAAGTTGCTCGGGAGTAATGTCTTTTTTTGATCCCAGGCTCTGAAGTTGGAGCATCTCCACAAAGTGGACGGAAAAATGTTGCAGCTGAAGGAGTCTTGCTACCACCAACACCCCCTTCGCCTAGGAACCTGATACCGCATGGACATAGGAAATGTCACAGTCTGGGATACAAGTCAGCATTTTATTTAACCTGAAAACCCTAAGCTTTGTGATGTATCGTCTTTCAATGCAAAAGCTTTGCTTTTAAGAAGTAGCATCATTTGTACACAATACTTCACTTAGAGACCAATTTGTGGCAAGAGAGCAAGCTCAGAACCATAATGGTAGTATCCCAACCAAAGAGAATTAGTCAAAATAGGAAGACTGTGCAGCTGTTCATGATGATGAGAATAGCCAATGCGTTAGCCAAAATAGGCTCTTTATGAATGATAAAATTATCACAGCAACTCAGTGCCCATGTTAATTCTTTGAGATTCAAACTGAAATAGTTGCTTTATTGATATTTTTATAGTGAGACTTCCTTTGTAGACTTTCATATAACTTTGTATAGTAATGGCTTCAGGTTTTTTCTATATAGGTGTACTTCTAATTAATATCTTGATCACTATATCATCGATTCCCTTGCTATCTTTTCAAAATGCAAGATTATAGCTATTGAGTAATTCATCTCAACTTATATTGTGTAAGTTTACCTTTAGTGAGCTAGAATGCAATTCTAAAGTTCAATTATGTAAGTGTTATAGTAAGACAAAAATACCTTAGGATATTGAAAGCAATTTTTAAAGTACTCCTGACTTTCTCTTTGCTCCAAGAGTGCTGTGCAGTTTTAAGACTAGCAATTCCTATAGATAGTATAGTTTGTGTACAATTACTTATGACTTGAGCCATGATTTAGTTTGGTATTCGGAACACACTGTATGCAATCCTTCAGGATGTTAAAGCAACAACTTTTGAAATGTATCAAAGATCATGTTGTAACAATTTTATCCTTGTTCATTTCTAGTTTCATACACAAAATGAATACGGCTGAATTTAAAAGCGCAACATTCCCCAATGCAGGCCCAAGGCATCTACTGGATGACAGCGTCATGGAGCCTCATGTCCCATCCCGAGGGCAGGCAGAAAGCTCCACCCTTTCTAGTGGAATTTCAATAGGTAGGAACTGTAAACATACCTGTGCAGTACCTGATATTTTAATAAAGATTTTAGCATGATTAGTTGGCGATTTTACAAGCAGTGGTACTATTCTAAAATACCAATTCTATTTTAGAACAAATTTGAAAAATGTAGGTGAAGGGCAGCATGATTTATACAGCATGAACTGACAAATTATAAAAAAGCAGATTTTTTTTTTTTAATCCCCTCTAAAGATACAACCTCTGATACTCCTCCTCTTCCTTGATAGGGGTGGAAGGAAGTGCAGGGCACCATTTCCCATTCTCTTTTTTCCCCTGCTAAATCAATCCAAATAAAAAATGTCTTGTGGTAGGATTTCTATTGAAAATGCCGTATCGAATTGACAGTGAGAACTGTAAATTGCTGACAGCCTTTAAGAGCATAATTTCTAAATACTCCTGACTTTTGTCAGTAGATAGCATTTAACTTTCAGATGCTTCAAAATGTCAGAATCTATTTCATTTTGGTAAGTTATTTATCTTCAAATATTTAGGGTATTCTTCTTTTGAGAACTTCTGCTTCATGAGTTTCTTATGTGATGGCAGTTGCTCTTTTTTCCTGTTATGCACAGATCCTTAAAGTGGAGGGAGGGCAAGGCAAGTGCCTCTCAGATCCACCTAACTGCAGCCAGGGTTGAGAAATGGAACCTCTATCACAGTTCTTTTTCTCAAAATTATTAGCTTGATAGAATTCAACGGTGTTCAGTTTTTATGCATTTATGGTAATAAAAGATTTTTGTAGTGTTACGCATTTCTTTGGATAACAATTTTAAAAAACGGTTTTGCTTTTTAGCCTTCATGGAGACAAATAAGGTCACACAGTTTCAAATTATACTTTTTTCAGGAGCTGTTCATGTATTTTCATGGAGAAGGCCATATTCTGAGCAAACATTAAATATACTTTTCATGTGGAAAAAGTCAAATATCTAGAGGCAATAATTTAAAAAAATATGTTAATAAGTAAATCTGTGGAACTAGCTTAGACCAAAGTAGTTTGAACCTGTTGGCATCAGACAGCTTCCACTATTAAATGTGCATTGCCTGTCTCTGTTTTCTACAGGTTCTCTGCTGTGGCAAAGTTTGCCATTTCAAAATCAGCAGGAATGGTACTTCTCATCAGCGTACAGATAGCTAGTGTTCTCAGGGATTGCACAGTACAGGCGAACCAAATTTTTGTCACCTTTGTTGAGATGTAGTATTGCCCTTTTCTCAGTGTAGTTTTTTTACTGATGTTTCTAAGTTTCTTAGAAACTTCTCTGCAGTTGATCCTTTTTTCCAGGGTAAATTATTTATTTACCTCCATTAGAGCCTACCAGAGAAGGTTTGCCAAAGCTGACAAGCAGTTTTTCATGAGATACAATTAAGAACCAGTCACCATCTAGACATTTTGGAGAATACAGGGTTTTCCTACCTTGTCTCATCTCTGAATTTTTCAACTCTATTCTCTTGCTTAGCTCAGGCATGACCTTATCGACTTGATGTAGTTAACCTGACAAGTTGGAACAAAATTGCCACTTTAGAAGACTGTTATAAATCACTTGTAAAACAGCAACCTTATGCATTTTGTGTAAGATCAGCATTTGTGGTTAGAACTTCCCCTCTCCCATTCTCTTCCACCTCCAGCCTCCCCATACTCAGATACTTTAGTTTTATCACTGTTTTGACAGTCTAGCATCATTGTTATTTTTGCTGCTTCTTGATGATGAAAATTTCAATGACACAAGATCAGTAGAGGTGCTAGAAATACGTATGGAGGAAGAGAGTAAGTTCTGGAGGCTTGCAGTATCTATTACTGAAAAATTCTTGGAAATGTAAGTTGTCTGGCATTCTGCACTGCTGCTTCAGCATGATTTAAGGAAGTTGATTGAAGCTGCTAAGTTCCTCCATCATGTTTAAAGTAGTCTGTTTACTCAGTACTTGGAAATAGTACAGTCACTGCAGCAGAGAGGAGGTTTACAGTATCCTACAACACAACTTCAAAAGACGGTCAAGAAAACTTCTTCTGAATGTGTGTACTGAAAAGAGTGTTATTCCTCACCTTGCCCATAAATGTGGATTTAAACTTGTTGCCCTAGAAACAGGACTACCTTTTCTTAGATATAAGCCTATATAGGACTTAACTTTTTGGATAAATGATCCCTCTTCAAAACATGGACAGTGTTTCTGATATGCCAGCACCTTGAATGTGACCTTAAAGACAACTGTAATACTACTGTAAATCACTAGTGTTTTGAGGTCTCAGAGGTGTTCAGACCTTTCCAGTCCTTTCGTATTAGAGGATCTGATATAATCTGCCTCTACATCAAATATCAAAAAAGGAGCAATGTAACAACAGTGTCTATAGGATGCAGCACTGTACCGTTAACAATGCTTTATCTAAATTGTTAGAGCATATGAGTTCATGCATTTTCTTATCAAGCCTCGTGTCTGAGTTGCCTTTGCTGTTAACAGATTACTGTACTCCATTTACAATTCAGAAAAGCAATTTATAGGCATGTTATGAAGATTCAGAGTACTGTTTCTTTTTCTACTGGTGAACACACCAACTTCTTTAGATACATCAGAACTCTTCCAGTTGGATTTTTTTCAGTTATCCCTGTGATAGAAGCTTTCAATCTGTGATAGAGATCAGTTAGAACATCACTAGCTTTGAGATTAATGGCTGGTTGAAATTCTGTTCTGCATATAAGCATACTAAAACTGAGCAGTTAATCCAGCAGTGTGTGTGTCTGAACTAAAAACACATATTCAAGTGATGATGGGCAATTTTGATTCTGTTGTGCTGGGAAAGACTGAAGCATTCTGGGAATGGTGCATAGCATACCAAAATTTTTACGTCAATGTAATCTTTCAGATATGAAGGATACACTAAGTGGGTATTTTTCTTTGCGATGAATGATTCCTAAAGCAGAAGCAATGCAGAAAGTGACCCAGGTATGGAATTTCCTGAAAATAGGCCTATCTGTAACAGGACAGCCGTGGTCAGAGACTCTATCGGATTCTTTTCTTAATTTCAGTGTCTGGAGGCTGATTGTGTACATTCAACTCATTCTGCAAAAACCTAGAACTCGAAAAAAAAATAAAGATACAGCCCCTGTTATATTAATTTCTTGTGCTTGGGTCAAAATAGTTCTTGTTCCTAGAACTATGAGACTGTGATCAGCAGATGGTTGTATATTATGCTAGAGTAAGGGAGATGTACCTCTGGTTCTGTTGCCATTTTACTTTATAACATAGATGTTTGTTATCTGAACAAAAGCGAGAAAACTTTTTACAGCAGTGCCAAGGCTACCCTAATTGGAAGGAAGAAACACTTGACCAGTCATATATACAATATCAGGTGGGAAATGTTCTCTTGAATTCAGGAATGTAACGAGGAAATAGTTTCTTCTAAGTTTTAGACGTTCATAATTTAGACAGCTGCATTTGAGCTAGTCATTTGGAGCTCCTTATAATCACATAGAGAATTAAGATCTTCAAGGATATGATTCATCTCATTCTTAGGTGGGTGGCTAAAAAGAGGTTATATGACTTTTGTCCTTAAAACCCCGCTTTATTTCTGCTGACTGCAAAGAGACTTTTGACAGATAACACATGAAAATACAGACAGATGAATACTGCTGAAAATACGTCTGTTTTGTGCAGACAATCCAGAATATCTGCTTTTAGTAAAATGGGACAGATGCTTTTACTTTGCAGTGAAAGTTCATTGAGAACCCCCACTACTTGTCATCAGTAAGCCTTAAAGCTACAAGATACTTTTGTTCTGCGATCCCTCCGTTTTGATGAG
>NW_008824411.1:7659135-7678593 GCF_000699105.1 Pygoscelis adeliae | reverse complement strand
TGCCCTTCTGAGGTCTAAGCATTGCTCTTGGCTGGGTTGAAGGAACCACCTGCACGCTCTTACCAGCTGTTCTCCTGCATGTATTTGCCTACTGTCACCTCCTCATCTAAAAGTAGGATAAATTAAGATGCTTTTACTAGATCATGGTTCCACTCTGAAATAGCATGAAACTTCCTTCTATTCATAAGATTTTTTTTTAAGAATATATGGTTTTCTAATACTCCCTGATTTTCTTATACTTTTTAAGTATTCTTTTCTTGCTTAAGTGTACCCTTAAGTATTGTTGCAGCAATGCTCAGCTTGCATCATTAATGTTCTCAGAAGTTTTGGATTTCCACCATTTCTTATGATTTGGCTTAGCTGCATTACTGAATTTCTTTTCTGAAACTGAATTTGTTTACAATGGCTAATTGTCCAAATAATTCTGTACAGGTAAAGGGACAGTGTAAAATAGACCCCTCTTCATATATAGCTTCTGTGTGGCTTTTCTCACCTTACAGCACCTAACATATGGGATGAAAAGTAATTTTGGTTAGGAGGTGTTTTGTGTGGGTGGTTTTTTTTTTTAAGGGTGCAGTCTCACATGTATACCACTTAAGAATAGATGTCGAGGTGTGAACGCAGAAATACTCGGCTGAAATTGAGAATGTAATTTTAGGTGTTTAAAAATTCAAAGAAAACACATTTATGGATTGTGTTTGTGGCAGTGTTGGATGCAAATTCTATTCTAACTTTGGAGTGTTTTCTTTCTCAAACTATTTCTTTTTTTCCACTTATTTTCCCTAATCTACAATGATATGGATGAAAGCTCTGGAAAAACTAAGGCTCTTGAACATTTGCCTTCATTTGTGTTCCAATAACTTGAGCCTTTATTCTAATGCAATCAGAGAAATTAATGCTGCAGAGTCAAAGAAAGGTATTTTAAATCAGTATGAATTAATGTTAAGAAAGTGCCTTTCTAAGAACAGTACATTTTCAAACCTAAACTGGCATAAAATGCATACAAGAATATCAGCATTTTAATGAATTCTTCTATTAAGTCACCATCTTGAAGTACTTGAATTCTACAAGGGATTATATTTCTCTTTAAATAAATGAAGTATAGGTGTAGGTATACAGTACATGCATTTACTTTCAGGTTTTTGGCAGCCTATACAGTAGGGAAGAACTCTGCACAGCCAATGTTTGTTTGATTCCTTACTCTGTAGTATACTGTTCAGGTGTTTAGGACTCTGAGTCATCAGCAGTCTGCATCAGAAGATCAAAGTTCGGGTAGGGTTTCAGGCAGAAGAAATATTAAAAAAAAAAAAACCACAACAACACACAACATATTCCATTTAAATGAGTATATAGATGCCTGCCTCTTGCCCTAAATGCGGATGCCCTGTTTTGCTATTGTGAACTACTACTTTATTAGTGATAGGGTAAATATAAAAGCTGTATAATATGCGTATGTTAAAAATGCACATGTAGGTGCCTGGATCTGAGAGGAGGAGAGGGATATACAGGAGTTCTAGCACCCCATTTCTTCCCCAATCCTTATTAGTATTGTTTGGTCCAAAGCACGTGCTCTGGGTGTTTTGCGATTAATGCAGTTGTACAAACCCCCTGTTTCTGCCCTGTCTTTATCCATTTGGTTATTTGCTTTTGATAGTTTTTCATGATGAAACTCATTATCAGTGATGGTATTAAAAGTTTGTGTCAATTCTCTGGTATCATATTGCTTGAGTCATTTGCCAGTCTTCATGCCATTCTTGTTTGGTTAACTAGCAAGCCAAAGTTGAGCTATTTAAACTTTACTGTACAATAGTTAAATGGTAATGAACTAGTTAAATATATATGAGGATTTTCAGTATGGTCATAGACTCAACAAGGCAGAACATAACTTTTAGGGCATGGAGTCCATCTCCATGATGTTAGCTGGGCTGTATTGTGCTACAGCAATTGATGTTCAGGCCTCTTGACCAATTTTTTGTGTTTTCATGTTAGAATTTCAAGCTCTGTCAGGTCAGTCACCAGCTATAGTGACTAGAACTCTAGAAACACTGTGTAACTGGAGCCACGAGAGTGTTAGATGCAGATTTGAGAAGGGGAAAGAATTTTTAGTCTGAATACTTTTTAAACTCTTTGGGGTTGGTTTGTTTATATTAACACCTGTTTAACTTTGGGGACTAACTTCTGGATAAAGGAAGCCTGTGTTAAATGTTCAATATCCTCAGACTTTCAGCAATGAGTGGATGCTGTGACCAGGGGGGAATGGGTATGCAGTGGTATAGGCATTCCCTATCACATAACTAGGAACCTAGCCTCACACTGTTTGTGTGGCTGTAGCATAGACATATGTATATGCACATCTACAAATACAAACAGAAAATTCATGTCTGTATTCAGCTGCAGTACTAGAGCTCTGTGTAAACAATTCTGAAACTTCCCAGATAATCATCAATCAGCACAGTTAGCAAAAAAACATTTTGCCAATTGCTGTTATTCCTAAGATAGGAAAAAGCCTTCATGTTATGTAGTAAAGGTAAACACAACTGATACTTTTTTTAATCCTGTACAAGAAATTTTTAATTTTATTAGCAATAAAGAAAACTAGGAAGATAGTGGTTTGTGTCAAGTGGCTTCTTGCATAAAGCCAAAACTTGTGTAGAACATTACTTAATAGAAAGGACTTATACTACCTAGGATTTGTTATTAAGTTTAACCTGAAGACCTGCTTGAGGTTGTTGGAAAAACTCAAATATTGAGTACATACTTGAGAAGAATTTAAGAAGGTGATATATTTTTAAAGTAGTGAATGAATGAAATATTTCCAGTTGAGGTGATAGTCAAATAGTGCACTTAATGTTTAAACAGAATTTGGCTAGACATCTAACTTTTATTAAGTTAAAAACAGTTCCTTTCACCTCTGTTTTGTTTTGGAGGAAGGGATGTAATGTATATTCTTTTGCTTTTCGGGAAAGGGGTTTTTTTTAGTATCAGAACTTTTGTTGTGCAAAAAGTCTCCTGGAGCTTTTTAGAATCTAAAAAATCCTGTTAGAGATGTTCTATATAGATGTTAGAGGGCTAGTCAAATGCTAAAATTCAACCTTCTCCAGGTTTTTGTTACAATTTTTTAAGACCTGTATAGGCATCAATATAAATGTTAAAGCAATAGCTGTGATGTTTGGCCCACTTTTTACCAAATTAACATTGCTTTTAAAACTGTAATTAGCAATTTGGGTACAGATTAAACTTTTAAATGAATCCCCCAAATCTGTTTAACTTTTGTAACTGTACTGATACTGTAACAAGGATTATCACTTTCTGAAAGATGACATTTCAGCTCTTTTGCTCTAGATTGTTTTGCATTTTTAAAAAGCAACACTAGCATTTAAATTTCTGTAGAGTACTTAGTACAGTGTTTGAAATATAACTTTCTTAGCACAGCTAATATAGTTGCCATAAAAATGTCATTTCAGATAAAATTTTAACGTATCCGCCTACTTTAAGTATAAAAATTTACTTCATAATACAGTATTGTTAGGGGGTTCTAATTATGTGGCTTTCTATCACATGGGCCTCAATCAAGTAGAGCTCTAGTCATATTAAAGTTGCACTTCCTGTTAATATAAAGCTAAATCTATGCAGTAATAAGGAAATAAGATTCTAAGTGTCCCTAATAGCGTCGGCTGGATGACTGGGGTAAACAGGAATTACTGCACCATTTTGCAGGACAGACTGCTCCAAGTAGCAACAAGGAAAATTTCAATTACGTGCAAGGAAAACTTTTTTCACATGCAGGTTGTGAAACACAGTAACAGGTTGCTCAGAGAGACTGTAGACTCTGCCTCCTTGAAGAGCATGACTACATGAGGCCCTCAGCAATCTGATCACCGAGTTAGGTTTGTCTTGACTAGAATGTTGGACCAGATGATCTCCCAAGATCTCTTCAAGACAGAATTATTACAAAATTCATAAGTAGGCTAACCTATAGAAACAAATAGGAGAAACTGTCTATTTGGACAGGTCTGGATCAGGCCTTCTTAGAAACAGTCCAGGACCTGCCATACTGGATTATTACATTTGCTTAGAATAATGCAGTCTGTGCCTTAGTTCGATGCAACTGCACTTGATAGTAGCATAAGTTACTCACTTCCTATTCATGCTGTTCCCTCATTTTGTGCTCGATGTTTAGATGGCTCAGGAAACTCACTCTTGTCTTCACAACGGTCCAGGATGCTGGATTCCCTTTCTTGAGAAATCATCATACTTGAAACCTACCTTCCTAATTGTCGTTCCACCTGCTAAAAGGATTACAGTACTTTAAGATCTTACTATAAGATATAAACAGTCTTCCTCAAAGACAGTCAGTTGGGAGGTCTTACCCAAAATACCTGCTTAAAGTTGTCTCTGAATTCTGTTACATCTGATTCTGTCTCTTCATCCCCAAACCATGTTACTTGTTTATTTGAAGAAACTTTGTATATTGCCTTACAGAGAGTGCAGCTGTGTTTTTGTTTGGATGAAATAAATCATTGAGCTTTTCACTGTGATGTGGATGTAGAATTTGCTGAAAATATTAAGTGACAGTTGTTTCTTCCAGGAAACTAAAAACTTTGTTTTGCGTTTTTGCAAAGACTTCTACCGTAACAGCAGGTTCCATCTGGATAGGTTACTCCAACTGGTTACTCCAGTTTTGCCTGGGATACTTCATGATCTGTCTGGTGGTATTCCTGTGTAAAAGTGTGTAGAACAATGTGGAATTCAGTCCACACATTTGCTTACTTTTCCATGGTGCAGGTCAGATGTAAACTGTGCTGGACAGAACTTTTGATTATTTTTATAGTCACTTTCTACTTACCTGCCTTGTGGCACCAGAATGACTGACTGCTGATAGATTAAATTTGTGCAGACAGTCACTTGAAGTAATGTTCAATGAAGTCACTCAACTGTAGTAACTGTGGCTCTTTGATACGTTGTCCTCGTAGCTACAGAGGAAGTATAAGTCACAGAAGTATAAGTAACTGTACTTTTCTTTTATGGGCAAGGTACCTGCTGCTGTAACCTTTTAAGGAGTTGAATGCTTAAGGATCAGAGAATGCAAGTACTAAAATCTTAAAGACGCTTCTGGAAAATAATTAGTCACCTGTTGAGTCACCTCCCCTTCTTGCAGATCTTTATGCCTAGCTTAGGTGCCAGTAGCTCCACCAGAACATTGTTTTTATGTGTCTCAGCTTCTTCCACTATACAAGTCCCTTTTACTGTAATGTTAGTGTGAACCAGGTTAGGACCTTCTTTTAGGAAAAGTTCAGGATAAGCTGAGACCAAATTATCTAGTATCCCTTAGAGATCATGTTAATATGAGGATGTTGAGCTAATGTTTGGAAAAGAGGTATCTAAGTTGAATTGGCTGGCAGAAAAAGGCATGTATTTTGTCTCGGATTTTGCACAGAGAGAACTTCAGTCCATGCTGAGATTTTCATGGCTCTTGGCTGGAATTACCCCTGCTGTGTGTGAACTTTTATTGCCTCTATCTTTACTCTCTGTTTACTCAGTGGATATCCAGACTTATCTTTGTACAGATTAGCTTTATTCTTCAGGGCACCACTGTTCCCTGCTGATTTTCTGTGTAAAATTACAGGAAACTTGTTCCCATTTTCAGCCTTTGTTTCTCTGTGGTAACCCTTAAGTAAGGTGCAGTGATTCAGATGTTTTTTTTTTTTTATTTGTCTGAAAATCATTGTAAATCAATTCTTCCTTTTATATATGGATATTCAGGAGGCAGAGCTAACAAGCTGTAAAGTTAGTGTGCCAAAAGGTGGGCTTTTAGTAGCAACTGCCATTGAATTAGTCTGAAACTGAGGAGTTGGGGTTGTCTGGAGCCAAAAACACATGTTGGCTTGAATGTGTTGGAGGGCAAGGATGGTAGCTGGCATGGGAAGCTGCTCTGGTCTGAAAGGTGAAGAGCCAGCAAGACAACAGCTTGAACATTGTTTATAGTACAGTTAGTAACTGAAGTTACTGAGTTCTGTTAACAGTATTTCTGTACTGATATATATTTACTGATTTTTAACGACTCTACAGATAACACTACCTTGTGTCTGTATTTAAATGCCAATTTTCAGGCTGATAGGATTTACTATAATTATAAAGTTAGTATGTTATGGGCCTGCCATGAGTGGATGCATCAGATATTTGGATTTTGTGTTTTTCCTCTACTTTCAGTGTTTAAAATAAAATACTTGAGGTAACATTGGATTACTTTGTGAAGCACAGAAGGAAAAAATACTGTTGTGATCTGATATACTAAGTGGGAGATAGCTTTAAAAGTTGTTTAAGGCTTCTCAAATCAGCAAAGCCTTCTAATGTATTGGAGATTCAGCAATGAGTTTGCACTACTGCAAATTTGCACCTCTGTGTCATGACCATGTATGACTTCGTAACGAATTATTTAAATAAGTGACCTTTCTTTTTAAATGCTTGTTGTGTTAATCAGACAAATCCACGTTTAGGATGTTCTTTAAATTTTGAAAATGCCTTTCCCATTTAATAGCACTCCTTTTCTTCAACTTCTTGATGTGCACTTAGACCCTGTCCCTTCAAACCTCTACCTCAGTTTATGTGAAATTCCTGAAGCAAATCACAAAGTATTTTCATTGTAGTATTTTAGTGAGGTATTTTTTACACATCTAATCTTAAATATTCTGAGGAGAAACAGGCATAATTGAAATAGGTGGATTGTAGATGATGAAATAAAGTATCAATCATTCTTATCTTTTTCAAGGTAGCAGTGATGGTTCTGAACTCAGTGAAGAGACTTCCTGGCCAGCATTTGAAAGGTAAGAAAAGCTGCCACTCAAAACCTGCATTTCTCTATTCAGACATTGTTACTTACAATCTCTCACTCAGTCCTGAAAATGATGCTTTATTTTAGTGATCTAGAGATCTTCCGTATGTGAGAATATTAATAAACTGTAGTAAATTCACTGGATCTGTTAAAGCAGCAGAGAAGTACCTTCTGCTCACTAGTAGTTAATAGGGCTTTTGTCTAATTGGGTGCTTACTCATTACACACATTCTTCTAAATAGCTCAACCAGAATGCCATTAAACACCAAATTATTTTTCTGGTTTTATATATTTGTATATCCTGTGTATGCTACTCACGTGACCTATCTGGTTTTCATTTTCACTTTCCCTGAGATATTTCATCCATTCTTGGTCCCTTTGTTCTTGTCATGGACATTGTCACCTGTTTTGTCTCTCTCATCTGCTCTTCACTTCATTGTTACTTGCCCTTGTGTTACATGGGAAAACACAAAAATGCCCCTTGCTAATGTCTGATCTTGTGGTCCAGAATTAACATCTTGCTCCTTATCCAATACCTGCAAACGCCCAGGTGACACTGGCCACTTCAATCCTTTCCCATGTTGTATTTGGCAATGTGGAAAAAGACTAACAGCTGTAGTTTAATACAGTAAAAAAGGTGGAAATTTCATCTTCCCACAGCTGAGTCAGATGTGCAATACAGCGCGTAGTTTGCTTCTATAACTCAGTTTCAGGTAATCCATCAGCTTCAGAGTTGCCATGGATGACTTTTTCTACTATGCTTTGAAGATACGTTTTGTAGAAATTTGTGTCAAAGAACTTCTCCTTATAGTCAGGAACTGTTACCACAAACCTTATATTTTGCTTGAATTCATTGAAGCAGTTGAAGTTCTGTGTTACTTTTTGGAAGAAATCTTTGAAAATCTCTCTGTGCCAAAGGTGAACCCTCTGATATTTCATGCTATAAATATGATTACATACATGAGGAAATGCTCTTATGATTCCATTATGTAAGCAATAAGAACATTCCACATGAGCATAGAAAGAAAATCGGGTCAGAAAGAAAATCTCTAACTTATATGTGCTCTGTGATGCAACCTGCAACATTCAAAAGGTTTTCTTGCTTTTCCTGCCCTGCTGCCTTTTGGAATTAATCAAGTTCAGGTTATTTCTCAAAGCTAAAAAGTTCTGTGGAGAAGCCTTAGACAAAATGGTGAACAGAGTGCTTTTACCCCGAGTAGCATAAGAAACTTAAATTTTAGTAAGCCTCAGGCTTAAGCTCACGGTAACACTCTCCAGAATTGTTGTGTGGACTTCTGAGACAAAGCAGAGGTTTTTCCATCCCTGTCCTAATGAGAACTGGCCGGCCCAGACTCCCCCCAGTTAAAAGGTTTGTTCCACGTCAAACAATTATGTCAGAAGATTCCTCTTCCTCCTCCAAATTCCACTTGCCTGAAGTACTTTCTTCTCTCCTGAGAGAGCTCTTTGAGAACTCTGAAGTTGCATGTTTTTCAGGGTGAGTTCTCTTGCCTGCTTCCAAGGAGAGGGATTGGGTTCCTTACAGACATTCAAAACATCATGTGTGAAATTCCTAGAGATATGCAGCAACCTTGTTTGTTCCTTGGTTTATAAGATGATGAAGCATGTTCTGGAATTTAATAGTTAACACACTGACATGCAAATGTCAAAATTTAAGATAACTAGGGAGGGTGTCTCTCTAGTTTTGATCTGTAAGTGGGTTTCCATTCTTACAAAAGAGTCTTTAAGTGAGGGAGAAGCATTAGTTGTCTGGAATTAACAGCTACTGGCAAAATTGGGATACATCCAGTGTTATTAATGACTACTTTCTATGTAGTGCGAGTAGGAATTAAGTATTTCCCAGTGATTTAGGAACACGATCTTTGGGTAGGACGGCTTAAATCTGCATCATATGCTTAACAGGAAGAAATTAGATACTCCACACACAGATTCCCCAGGTAACAGGAGGAATTGTAACAAATATTCTTGGTTTTCCTGGCCCTCCTGTTGTTTGTAACTGGGAAATGCAGAAGGGATGAGGACTAGAGTCAACGATGGTTTTTAAGTGCAACAGAAACTTAGTTTGAAACTTGAGAAAGAGCTTTCAGCATTGGTGTGTCCCTTTAGGCTAATCAAAATTACTTGAAGGACTTTAATTCCAAGTTCTGACAGTTATATCATGTTAAGGGCAGTATACTAAGTGGCACTTCAGTCTCATTGGTTGTCATCCTGAGTGTCTCTGAATAGACTTCCCTGAAATAGCTTGAATCCAAGAGTGATAGCCTCCTTGTTATGCAAAAAAACAAGCTTAAAGGTAAGAAGAAAACGTATTCCATTTGCATGCAAAAGGTATGTACACATAAATATACAGCTCATATTACAGTATCCCCTATTCTTCTTGTTTAATGCTGCTGACCTTTACTGTATCCCTTCTTTAAGCCTGTTTTGTTTGCCTGCTATATGCTATTCTGATTTCAGATTGAAACATGACAATGCTACTTGTTTAGGTTTCCCATTCTGAGAAATGCTGCCCTGTCCATACATAAGCAGCTTTCCAGCTAATGCAAAGCCCCTCTTCACAGGTGACAGATTGTTAGATTTATACTATATAGGAGATTTTGCCTGTAAAATTCTCATAGGCTTGTACTTAACTGCCGGCTTCTGCAGAATTAGAGCTGATTTTCAATCTCTCAGCATAATACAAGCAACTAGAAAAACGGATAAAAAATAGGAGGTGAGGACAAAGTGCCTATGCTTCTATTGACTTAGATGGAATTCAGTTGACTAAGGGATCTGATCCAGAAAAACAAGGTTCAATGAAGCAAAGCAGTATTCAAAAGGCAGGTCTAGAACACAAGTCCTGGCAAGGGATAACAGTATAGATCAGGTTAAGGACTCTAAAATGTGAAGCTTGTCGGTAAAGTTTAAAGCTTATATGAACTGGAGAATTTAAATACTGCTTAGCTTATTTCAATGTTACTTAATAAAACAGTATTTTAAACAATGTCAGGCATATTTTGATAGTTTTTGCTTCCTCTCAGCCCAACAGCTTGTGTGTGTGCATACTCACAGAAGTTGAAACCATTTTCTTCTGTAGTAACATCTAAAGTCAGAATTTAGAGACAAGTTTTATTAATATGGTTCTTTTACACTGATTTAATCTCTAAGAAGTAAATGTAGACTTTGCTTTCAAAATGTATTATTCTTCAGTGCCGATAAAACACTTCAGTATTATGAGTTCTGACAAAGAGAACATCTGATGAAATAAAAAAACATGTTATCTACCCCTTCATGCATTTTTCTAATTAAAATTATCCTGTTTCTTATGTGGAAGAAGTGGCTTTGTGATATGCACACCAAAAAAAAAAAAAATAGTATGCTGTTTTAGCAGTCGTGCTGTTTGTGTGAATAAAAGTATATGTAATGCGTACAATTTATAATGGAATCCAACAGGAACAGGTTGTACCATTCTCTCGGTCCGGGGACAAGAGTGTCACGAAATGGCTATCGAGGCCACATGAAGGCCAGCAGGTACAATCCCCACTGCACACAGAGGTGTCAAACTTTCCCTCTGGTGTTGGTGATTTGGTTTGGTTTAATAATTAAGTGGGTGTTTTCTGATGTCAACTTTCTAACTTACGTGTCAAAATAAAGGTAGAGACCTTTCTCTTCAGACTTAAAGCTTTCCTCTTCTATGACTTAATCTATATCACCAGAAGGGCTTTTGTTCATTCTGGTCTGCAAATCCAAATTCTGAACCATTGGATCTTTGTATCAAGGCTTAAAGATGTTTTACCAGAGGTAGCTTTTTAACTGCCTGCCACTGTATAGCAGTGTTGATAGTTCTCATGTGGACAACAAAGCTGCTGCTTGTGCTAATGGATGGCATTCAAGATGTTTTCTTTGCTGGCAGTTCTGTATTGAACTTCTTTTCCCCTCTTCCCTGAAATCAGACATATGGCTAAAATGAATAACACATTAAAATTGGCCCTAATTTATTATATATTGTATTATTTGCAAGCTGACAGAGTAATATAACTGATTATTCTGATTAGTTAAAATAAAAACTCTGTCTCCAGCTGTGTGGCACTGTAGTTGGGAAAGAGATGGCCGTTAATTGTGAAGCTTTTTTCATGTTAAGAAGCAAGCATTGTCTCACTCTATTAAACTCATGTTTACATCTATCAATGTCCAAAATTGTCTCCATATCATCATCTTCAGTAGGTGCTGCAATGAAAATATTTGCTAGATTTCCAATTTACTTTGAACGTTCGTGAATGTTAGAATGGATGAAACAGCAAATCCTGGCTTACTTCAAAATGAGTTTCAGGCGCTGTTCTATTTCTCGGCTTTTCTAGAAAGCTGCTGGGTTCAGCAATTTAGTTATATGCTCTGATTGACATTTACTGAAATAATTCCTGTTGTAATTTTTTTCAGATTGAAAATGTTTTGTAAGCCAGTCAGCTTCATAATTTTAATAAGGCTAAGTTTTCTTTTCACAGTGCTGTACCTGGCATTTGTTTTGGCCCATTACTCTTAGATCCTACATAGGGTAGATGATTAGTAGAGCACCAGGTGCATTAAAACACCTTAAAGCTGTGGTTCGGGTTTCTACTCTATTACTGCTCCTGCCCACTCTTCTTGCTTTCAGATATTTTGAAGATTGCATGTTTGAGCTATGCTTCGTTTTTGATGTGCTAATGATTCCAGTGTTTCTAACAAAAAAAAAAAAAAATCTTTCTTGCAAGGGCTGAAGGAGAGGTTTTAACACATACAGCAACTGTATGAATGTACTTCAAATGTTTGCTTTTTCAAATTAATTGTTCTTGTATTTCAGTTGTGTCTTGAGTCTTAATTTTTTTTAATTAAGGATTACCTGCTTGGCTAATTAATTTTTCTGATCACTTTTGCTTGTGAGTGTAAATTCCACAACAGCAATCCCTTGTAACAGCCAAAGTCTTTTTCCACGATGAAGTCCAATAAATAAAAAGTTGACATTTCTAAATTAAAATACAGATGTTTGCATTAGTTTGTAGTAATGATTGGAAAACTACTTTAGGAAAGATATTTTTTTCACACAAATCTTCACATGCTCCTTTCAGCTCCCTAGAATCTGAAGATTTGGCTGTTCATTTGTATCCAGGAGCAGTTACTATTCAAGGTGTTCTCAGGAGGAAGACTTTGTTGAAAGAAGGCAAAAAACCTACAGTAAGATTTTTAATTCATTTTCTCACCCTCTTCCTTTGCCCAGTTATAAATACAATAAAATGGCCATTGTGCAACTAATTCAAGTGTCCGAAATCTCCTCTGCCTTGCTGATTAAAGCTTAGGGTCACTGCTAGAGTTTGCATTCTTCTGTTTGGTGGATTTATTCAGTTTATAAGGCTATACCCGTAATCTAGGGAGTAGAAGAGAAGTGTAATGCTACATAAAATTTCTTACAATTACTGATAACTTTGAAAGAGAGGAGCATGTTTTGTCTTCCTGAAAGGTAGGTGGATCATAACAATTTATCAAGAGATAATAACCCTTAGCATTTGCATTGCAAATGCTTGATTATGAATTATAAATCAAAATACATATTCATGACAATGGGGGATACCTTATGGCAGTACATAAAATGGAAAAGAAGAGGGACAAACGTACTCTAACTGAATGAAGCCTTCAATAAGGGTTGCAGAAAGTATGGAGTAAGCTGCAGAAAATTTTTCTCAGATTAGTGAGGAAAGGCACATGTTCTTTCTGCTTTCTAGATATTTAATGCATTCATCGGCCTACACGAATAACTAGAAACAGCAGCTTTGAAAACATGGCTGATGGTTTGGTTAGACAGTTAGTGCTGTCATGTTCTTGCAGGATGATGCCTGCTATTTTACAGCTCAATATTACGAAACATTTCACTTATCTGTTGCACTTTTGTTTTTTTCTCTTTTCTCTTTAGGTAGCATCTTGGACAAAATACTGGGTAGCACTGTGTGGAACCCAACTCTTTTACTACGCTGCAAAATCTCTGAAGGCTACGGAGAGAAAACACGTATGTAAAGCAGGCATATTCCAGTATCATCTGCCAAAATTAAAATGTGATTTCCTGATGTAAACACTGAGAGTAGTTCAGAATTTGCATGATTTCTAGTCAGCACTGTCCTGTCTTCCAGTCAGTCACCTCATATGGCTATGCCCTAATGGAAATATCATGCATGTTTATATGCTACACCAAGAACATCTGCTTTGCATATGCCATGGGTCTCTGAATTTGTTGGTGTATTAGGAAGGGAACTATGTCATTGGGTCTGTCTGTTTTTCTAAGCTAGAAGTCATATCTTTTGATGATCTGAGTCTTGCAACAGTTTGTTGCTACTTGAAATCCAACAAGCATTCGTGTGGAAAGACTTGAGAAGTCACTACATATGACATTAAACATGCACTGATTTCATATATGTGGTAAAATTAGACTACTCTCTTTTTCTGTTTAATCCTGTAATCCGTTAACTACAACGGAGTTCAAAACACTTCATATGTTAAGCAGAGAGCTAGCATGTCATATGATGCTGGCTTTACTTTTATTCGCTGCAACTTTATTTGAAAGAAGCTAAAAATACTTCGCTTATGTGGGGAAGTAGTAAAAGGATTTTCTGTAGGTGTTCCAGGGTTGTTATGATGTGCATAGTTCCTGTTTTCACTGGTTAATTACAATGGAAGAGGATGCCGCCAGGGATTCTGTTGAGAAACTGGGTAAAATTTGAGATACTTGGATCTTTTTCCACATTCATTCACTACTCTGAACCATTACTTATAGTTACCTTGGCCAGTGTTGCAGTTTAATTTATGACAACTGTCACTGAAAAACATTTTCTTTGCATAAAGCTTAAGTAATTTTACAAACTGAGATATACTTCTAGAATCCTTGTAAGGTACAAAATACTGTTTTCTTATCCTAACATTTTTATGTTCAGAGGGTAGAGATTTGAAGCTTAAGATTTCTGATTGGTAGACTCCTGGATATTTGAATTTTCTGTGTGGAAAGTTTGTGTGTAATGTCGTCTTAATCTACAAAAAAATTGTGCACTTTCCACTTCTATTGAAAGCTCATTAGGAAACAGTATTCTAATACTCAAAGTATAATAATAGCTAATTACTTGTAGAAATATTTGCATAGTTTCTTTGCCATCTGCCCCACCCTTACTAGCTTTGATTGCTTAGGTGAAATCGAAACTGATCCTACTTAATTTGTCTTGCCAGTTAAGACAATACTAGCCCAGACCAAAAGCCTGTTAGCCAAGCATACTTTCTCCTGGGTGTCTTTAGAGAAGTGTATGTGTTTGGATGCATTTGCCTCTGGTATCAGTGAAAACCTTATGGAAGGAGTCTGTCTCATTAAAAGTAAAGGTAGTTGGAAAGAGCAGACTTGTAAACTATTATGAGCAGCAATGTGAAGTATTAAAGCAAAAGAAGAAGAAAGAACCAAGAGACAACTTGTGCTGGCATTATGTCACTAACAGTTAGTTGCTTGTTTTTTCCGGAAACGCTGAGAAATGGAAAAGAAATTTTTTGTAATGTCAGACTTTGTGCTCCTGTTACTGATGTGATGCCTTAAGGCTTTGTGCCAAAATTGCATTTTGTTTTCTTTTAAGACTAGAATATGCATTTGTAAGTCTCTCTTGCCCACTGTCTAAGTACTGAATGATGGAAGACTTTACCATACTTGCACCTATTCAATCAGAAGCTTTTTCAGTATTGTGTATAAGTATTTTAAAACAATCTAAATAACATACAGGTTTAGAGAACTTGGAAAAATTGCATAGCTGGTAATTTTATTGTTTGGAAATTAAGTATATTGAATTTTTATGTGGTCAATTTGCTTATATGCTTATATGTTTCCTTCAGAATAACAATTTTAACCATTTCAATGGTCTTGCCCTTTCTTTAGGAAAAGTGAATGAAGTAACAAATGTAAACATTCAAGTTTGGTATCTGATCCTCTTGATCTCTTGTGGTCTCTGTTACCGCAAAAGCCTTTACTTTTGTGTTGAAATGCGGTCATATCCATTTAGAATGCTCTTTCAAAAATTATTTTCTGAACCTATTGAGTTGACTTTTAATATTCCCCAAGTCACCGATGTGTTGTGGTGCCTACAACAACTAAATAACTAGTGAAAAGAGACTAGTGCCTAAGAAGCTAAAATCTCTCGTATCCTTATGTTCTTGTGTTTATTTGTCAAGGATGTGCCAGCAGACCAATAACAAAGTTTGCAGATAGAGGCTAGGAGACATTCAAGTCCATAACGCTGGCAGGATTACCCATCAGAAGCCTGCCAGTATTATGGCTTGCGAATACTTGGCGGAGTTTGAGCAATCCAATTCCTAGGAAAGGGAGATAGAGAAGCAGTAGTAAAAAGCAATGACTGCTAGAGCAGATTTATTTTTTTAACAGTTGGCTTTGTGGAATTGGACTGAACTATCCAGCACAACCTTGGATTTGTCTGTACGCAGCTGATGTCTTGCTTTTAGCTTATTAGGGGAGTGAACGTATTTTGTTCTGTTTGTGGATGCAAAGCATGTTATAAAGCTCAGGTATCTGATTTGGTTTCCCAGGTGCAGTCATGATTAAAATAACGTAATACCTATTAGCTATGGTTAGAACTGTCTTTTATGTAAACAAATAGTTCACAGTGAATGCACACATACTTCTGCTCCAAAGGTGGTTATAACACAGAGTATAATCTTTATGCTGAAATTAAGGTGGAAGATAACCTGGTAACTGCTGTGGGAGACTGAGGTTGGGGGATTAGGGGGAGAGGCTGCAGTTTATTAAACAGCCTAATAATAGGTGATCAGTAACTTTGCTCAGCTAGTCTACCTGTGTTGTACTTTTAGCCTAGCCATTGATGGCTTAGATTTCCATCCATTTCACTACAGGGTTATTGTACAAAGCCTCAGCTTTTGTTCTGGAGTCTGTAAAGGTGATTTGTCAAGTGTCATGCTTCAATTCACATTTGGTTGCATTTTCAGAAAGAAAATTAATCAAGAGAGAATAAACTGTAGATGGTCAACCATCTGTAGATAGCTAGTGCATGAGTATATGTTCACTGTACAAATTCTGTCCAGTGATATTCCTAAGAGGTCAGTTCTGAAAAATGAAGAGATTTGAGACTAGATCTAGGTTTTGTTTTGTTACTGTCCGGATTAAATGGATAAAAAGGATGATGCTGTCTACTTTGAAGCAGGTTTCTTTTTCAAAGATTGATACATTTGAGATTTACCTAGATAAAATATTCCAAGCATCTTCTGGAGTCATCTGTCTTTCCAGCTTCCTTCCTTAAAGCCTCTGTGACATGGAAAGGAAGGCTGGCAATGAAGAAGTCAGTCCGCTATATAAAGTTTCCTGGCTAGAGCTCTCATGGTAAATGTGTCTTGATTACAGGCATGCTTTTGACCATTCTGCTGCTGCTATTGCTTCAGGCAGCTGAGACTGAGGACTTGGAATGCACTGACACTGAAAGCTCTTCCAGGCTTATAATAGCCAAACTCTTTGGAAAATTAGCTCATAAAAATCCCAGTGTAATCCAGCAAAAAGGGGCAAGAAGTCCCCTCCCTAATAGACATAGGCAAGCCAGCTCTTCTTCTCATGTCTATGGTCAAAGGACTGCATCCAGTATAGTGTGTATTCTAGTTGTGAATCTAGTCCAAAGGAAGAGGATGCTGTAAATACCTGGATGTGACAAATTTTCTTTAGCTGCATCTAGTAAGACTACTAAATATAATGAGCTTTGTATTTCAAATAGTGAACAGGTTTCAGTTATTACTAGAATAATGGAAAATTGTCTATAATGAGCACGTGTACTTCAGAGCCCAGAGATGTGGTACAGGAGAATCTGAGAGGAATATGTGTAGAATGCTTAAGGTTTTATCTCATATGCTGAAATGGTGCCCACAAACAAGCTTCTGTGATAAAACTATAGCACTTGCACACCTTTAGAAAAGGACAATAGTAAAAATAGCCAACTTAAAATTAGTCTTAAAGGAAGCATTTGCCTGAAAAATGTGAGTACACCCATAAAAAACTGTTTATAGTGATTGGGCTGGAAAAATCTTGCCAATTTCTGTGACAACACAGCATGCATGAGAGATTTTTCCATGTTTGTAGGTACTTGGAAAAGCGACAGAGACTTTCTGAGCCTTCACGCTTGAGAGTGAACCCTTGTTCACTCCGAGCCTTCCGTTGCATGTTATATTCAGAAATAGTCCCATTTATTGGCACTCCAGAAAACTTGATAGTTGTTGGTCAGGCAGTTTCATAGAATCATAGAATCATTAAGGTTGGAAGAGACCTCTAAGATCATAGAGTCCAACCATCGACCCAACACCACCATGCCCACTAAACCATGTCCCTAAGCGCCCCATCTACCCGTCTTTTAAATACTTCCAGGGATGGTGACTCAACCCCTTCCCTGGGCAGCCTGTTCCAATGTTTAACTACTCTTTCAGTAAAGAAATTTTTCCTTACATCCAATCTAAACCTCCCCTGGCGCAACTTGAGGCCATTTCCTCTCGTCCTTTCGCCAGTTACTTGGGAGAAGAGACCGACACCCACCTCGCTACAACCTCCTTTCAGGTAGTTGTAGAGAGCAATGAGGTCTCCCCTCAGCCTCCTTTTCTCCAGGCTAAACAACCCCAGCTCCCTCAGCCGCTCCTCATAAGACTTGTTCTCCAGACCCCTCACCAGCCTCGTTGCCCTTCTCTGGACACGTTCCAGCATCTCAACGTCCTTCTTGTAGTGAGGGGCCCAAAACTGAACACAGTATTCGAGGTGTGGCCTCACCAGTGCCGAGTACAGGGGCACGATCACTTCCCTGCTTCTGCTGGCCACACTATTGCTGATACAGGCCAGGATGCCGTTGGCCTTCTTAGCCGCCTGGGCACACTGCCGGCTCAGTGTGCAAAGCACTTTGAGTAATAACGATGACAAACAAGTGCTATATATTAGTTGGGTGGAATTGTTATTAGCTTCTACACCTTTTTATTTTCTTGTGCAATAGCCACCATTAAAGGCAGAAATTTCAGCTTTGATTGCTTATTAGATCATTTACGAATTTCGGATCCAAATCTGAATTCAGATTTCAAATGAAGTTCAAAGCTCCAAATTCTTGAATGCGATTTTTCAGTTTGAGGTATTAAGTTCTTAAAAATCCATGTTACAGAAAATGCAAATTTTCATATGGAATACTTCAATAAAACACATTTTGTTCCTATTTATTATCTCAAATATCCAAATGGACACAATCAATCTGCTCAGAAATGTTACCTCTTTTTGAAGATTCCCCTCATTGTGTATTTGTAGAGAAATTGCTACAAGTAATTCCATTACCAATTGCTACCAGTAATTCCATTAGGCTGAATCACCGAGTAACCTTGTTTCTGACACCATAACCAGATATATCACGTGAAGTAGTGAACTGAATGCATCATGCACTGGGTGGCTGCTGAGAAGGATATACTGAAAGTTAGGAAACGAGAAAATAGTACACAGATGGGGGATCTAACAAACCAAGCCAGAATTTGGAGCCCATTATTCCTTGCTGTCCCTTACTAGTAAATTTACTACAATTAAACTGCAAAAAACAAGAATAAAAGTTTTGATTTGCATAATGACTGGACACATGGCAAATCTTTTATGCAAGGTCTCGAATACAGAAATAAAACTACTCACATGTGAAAGTATTTTCAGGATCAGAACCTATATTGTCAGATGTTCCCATATGTAAGTTCCAGGCAGCGTGTTCTGTCACTGCGAGATCACATTTGGTCTCAGTTTTACTGCTTTGGTTCTGTAAAGGATCAAATATAAGTAGAGTTAAACTGGAATAAAGGAAACAGAAGCTAGTCCCAGCTGTTTGTGTACAAGGTGTGGGAGAATAGCTACTCTTGCTTAATTCAGATTGTCTCTATTTCTGTTTTACAGTTGTCTCTATTTTGTATATGCTAGCTAAATTTATGCATATTAATTACACGTTTTATATTTTAAATGTTTATATTATGCTATTTTTGTTGATATAGCACAGAAAATCATCTAAAGCATACACTTCAATAATATTATTTGTCAAATGGTTTAATCTGTTTCATAATGGACCACTCCTTTACGTTTTTTGTATTTCCTGTATTCTTAGTATACATAAGAAATTCTCTTTATATGGCACTGAATCTTTGAATTATAATAATAAATTATTTTCTGTAAGACAGAAACTTCCTAGGTATGAAAATGGTTCATTCTGCAAGTCCTCGTAAATCTTGCCAATATTTAAAGGTATAGTCTTGAATACTGGTGACCCAGGCTCCACTGGCTTTATCAATATCAATTTTACTGAGCTGTGTGCCAGGACGCATGTCATGAAATACATGAATAGCTTTTGTTTTATTAATTGTCTTTTGGATATCATCCCAGCATCTTCTGGCCATTCCAAATTATGTTTGCTGTAGAGATGGGTTTGAATTAATTCTCCAAACTCAATGCCTTCTCAGTTCAAGGAAGTTCAGAGGCAGGCTCTGAGGTACTCCCTTCTTTTACAAATTTCCTGCCTGTGTCCCTTAGTCTTGTCCAGTGCTGTTACTGAAAACCCTATGCAAATTATGAA
>NW_008824411.1:7649385-7658450 GCF_000699105.1 Pygoscelis adeliae | reverse complement strand
TGATGAAGATATTAAACAGTACTGGTCCCAATATGGACCCCTGCGTGACGCCACTCGTCACCAATCTCCATCTGGACATTGAGCCATTGACCACTGCCCTCTGGATGTGAGCATCTAACCAATTCCTCACCCACTGGACAGTCCACCCATCAAATCCATACCTCTCCGGTTTAGAGAGAAGGATGTTGTGGGGCACCGTGTCAAAGGCTTTACAGAGGTCCAGATAGACGACATCTGTAGCCCTTCCCATGTCCACTGATGTAGTCACTCCATCATAGAAGGCCACTAGGTTGGTCAGGCAGGACTTGCCCTTGGTGAAGCCATGCTGGCTGTCTCGAATCACCTCCCTGTCCTCCATGTACCTTAGCATAGCTTCCAGGAGGATCTGTTCCGTGATCTTGCCAGGCACAGATGTGACCCTGATAAAGAATGCTGTCATTCCAGGAAGTATGTTCAGCCACTGAAAAAATGATTTGAGTATTAGAAGGCTGTAAAATCTCAACAGGAGATGAGGAGCAGGAGACTTGTAGGTGCCAAAAGGTTGGAGTGAAAAGTCTGTTCACAGATTAATTCAGTTTTTGATTCAAAGATTTATGTTTAAATGCCTTTGAGCTCAGAACAACAAGAACAACAAAAGTTAGTTACGTGAAGCCTAGTGCCAGAGCTGTGTAGTTTTCTATGTGTATAATAAGAGTGTCATTCCAGTGGCCTGTATAAAAAAAAAAAAGCAAAGAGGACCAGGAACTTTAAATTACAAAGAAGCTTTCATTCCCTTCATGTTAACAAAGCAGACTTGCTGTTAGCAAGGCTCTGTACATCAGTGGAGAATGAACTGCCCTGGGGGACTATGTAAGCATGGAATACAAATCCAGCTGTGCACAGGGATGGAAAACTGACATGTGTTTCAAGTGATGATGGATTGATGCTGGCAGGAAGCACTTTCCTTGTGTGGAGCTTTTTACTTTTTGGAGAAGTACCATGATTAACTAATTGTTTTGAATAAAATGAAAAAACAAGCAAGCTCTGGCAGTTTTGATTACATGGTAATTTCACTCATTGTATACCTACTGTTATATATAACTAAGATAGGAAAGTGCAAATCTGCTGTTTGCATCAAACTCCAGAAATTAGTGTAGTTCAAGAGGTACATTGTTGATCTGTAACCTGTTAAAACCGCTTTGTGAGTCAAACTTCCACCTCTGTGAAAATGACCTATTAATGCTTTGTAGGACTACTTGGAAGTTTGCATTTTGCAGGTCCCTTTTAAGTGTAAGTTGTGTCATCTTATTTTTCGAGGCAGTGTCTTCAGTGGGTCCATAGCAAGTCCTGAATATATACGTTTGGGTTTTTTTAAGAACTCCTGAGCTATATCCTTTTTTTATTCCCTTTCCCCGTCTTTATTCCTTCTTTAAGATAAAATTCCTTAATGTTTTTCATTACTGACTGGTATCTTCAAAGAAGTTTTAGTTTGTATTCAGAAAGAAGTTACGTTATCCAGCCCTCACTGTAATGAAATGTTGTCTGATACAGCTTTATAATTTACTTCCTCTTCTTATGAGGTATTACCAAATCTGTCCACCTCCCAAAGGCAGTAGAGTTACTTAACTTTAGTATATGTGGTTCTATGGGTTTTGTGAGGAATGGTCTTTTCCCACTGTTTTATCCAAAGTAATGTCAAAAAAAGGGCATCCATTTTGAAGTTTGTCAGGCAGGTCTTTCCTGAGAACAGTCATCATCGTTTTTATGCTTAATCTATCTGTACAAGCATCCCTTCAAAGTTTCCGAGCTTTTGTATTTCCACTGACATTGCACAAATGTTAGCTGAACACGACTGGTAGGAACTTGTGATGGAATGGTTCCTGCAAGTGTAACTATAGTGACATAAAGAGGGCACTACACAGATGATGCATTCAAAAGTTTATAAGATAGACTGGACTCTTAAATTATTTTGAACCTGGTTAAAATACTTTTTGTTTCAAATATTGGTCTAAAATTTGTTCATTTAAGGTAGCACAACTCCCAGACAGATAAACTTATCTGGACATTCAAGGTCTCCAGTTACTCTGTGGCATAGATTAGAATAACTAACATTAGACTTGCACTGGAATTTTATTTATATTTTAATTATATTTTCATATAGAGAATATTCTTATAAACTCTTACTTTGCTTGTGATACCCTCAAACGTATTAGCAGTAATGCTTCCTTTTGCTGAACCAGGGTTCTAGATTTGTAATGGTAAAGCAATATTTCTAAAGTGAATCAAAAGACATTTGATACTTAATGTTGTAAATCTGCTATGTGGTATTAGTATGAAGAATAAAAGTATTCTAGAACTATAAATTCATTTTAATGACTTAAAACATCCCCAAGATTGTTTTAGCTTTGTCATTTCTAACAATGTAATTAAAGAGAGGTCAAAATTACCGTGCTAATAAAGAGGTTAGAATAGGGATTTCACAAGACAGGAGGAAGACACATCTCATAAGGACCAGCATATAGCAGAGTTGGACCTTCTGGGCAGAGAAATGAGGTAAAGCACTGCAGAGGGTAAGAGGGCTACGATTGATGAAAAAAGTCTGTGTCGGACCCATGAATGTGGGAAGAGGAGATCCGGCAACTAAAGACTTGAGAGAAACTGAATGAATTAGGTATTGGGGAGTGAATGGAACTGCTTAAGCAAGTAATGAGAGGTGAATTGTGAGGGTCTACTAATAGATAACCAAGGAGACCGGGGAGAAGGAGGCTTGTCGTTTGGAAATGAGTTGGATTTAACGGGCAAGTAGCCTGAACTGAGAGGAGAAGCCTGAGAGGTAGAAAATAATACTGACCAGGTGAATGAAAATGAGAGTGGGACCAAGGTGCTGTCAGGAGAGGGGCTAGTGTAGCAGAGACAAGTATTGTGCTTATGAGAGGCCTAAGTTATATGTCAATGTGTAACACCTTGAATGGGAAAATCCCATCATTTTGAACATCTTATCGATAAATGAGCACGTTATGTCCTGCACACTTGTTTATTTAATCTACACTCTCATTTGATCCATTTCATTCATCATGTCATCATATTTAATTACACAGTTGTGTTACCTTGTCCACAGGACTGGTTATGTGTAATTACAGACTATTATAATAATTAATGCGTGTTAACTTTGAATAATTATGGCACAGACAAGTTTAATACTTCTCTTTGTTAACAGTGGAGGGATTAGCTTTGCATTTGTTAATGTACTTTTTTTGAACTATAGTATATGTACACATGCAATAATGTGGTGAGGAATGCTATTGTATTTATACAGTGCAGTTTAGATGTCTGTTGACACGTTTTGGGGGATTGTGATATTCCTTTTAATTTGTTTTCAATATCATTCATTGTGGTAAGTTTTCACTAATTCCATATAAAATGCATAAACTTTCTTAATTTTATGAAGTGCTGTGCTTCCTTTGAAGTTATTCTGCGTCTTTAACAGTGTCACTGAGAACTACCCTTTTGAATACTTGTTCTGCACAGTGCAGTCAGTCTGGCTGAAGCTTCTTGTTTTACTTTAGTATACATCTCTGCTTGTATTTTTAGTTCAAATCCACGCCAAGTAAGAATGTGTCAGTGGTGGGCTGGATGGTGATGATGGCAGATGATCCTGAGCATCCAGATCTCTTCTTATTGACTGATTCTGAGAAGGGTAAGCAATGCTAGCACCAAGAGTGCAGTGATTCACAGAATAAACACTTGCTTTACTGAGGTATTCATAAGCAACTAAATGAAATTGGAAGGATGTTACCTTTCACTTATTCAACTGCTTTCCAACATGTCACACTTGCCTTTAGAGTGCTATGGGAACAATTGTCCGTGGAGAATCTTTAGAGTCTTCATTAAGTTCTAAGAACTCTCCAAACTCCAGCAACTCCAGTTGTGATTTTTATTGGCAGTACTGATCTGCATTCTTTTAAACTATATTTAGACCACTCAGAGGCGTTTTCACATATGTGAAAATGTAAGTAACAATAAAAAAAAAAGTTTAGTATTCAGCTAACACTAGGTGCCTGACTGGTCCCCTCTCCTCTCCAAATGAAAAACAAAATCCAAACCAAACCATCTGTTCAAATGTAAAGCTATTACTAGGAAAAAAAAAACCCTAAGAGATCTTGACTGTTTTGCAGAGCAGCCTTGATTTCCATTACTCCAACATAACATCCTGGTTTCAGTTTAAACTGTGAAGAAATTGTTACTTTTCCATAGCAGTTCAAACTACGCAGAAAGAGCATCATTAGAAGTTCTGATAAAGGAGCTTTAACATTACTTATTGCTTTGTCTACTTTAAGTCTTAGTACATTTTATTTCCGAGCATTTATTCTAGCATCACTGATACGTGGTGTGAATTGTGAATACTTGTCAGCTTCAGCTCAGCAACAGCAACCTGAAATGTTTTTGTAATACTTGACCTTTCTGAACCCAAGCAAGCACTGCATAACAGCTGCTGAAAATACTAGTCTGAAATGTATCGATATGTTTAGGAACAATTTTTCAAATATTTTCAAATGTAGCTTTCTAGAGTGCATTTCAGTGCTATCTTGCACTTCATTAAAAATTATGAAATCATAATATAAACAAATTGCAATAATGGCAATGAAGAAAAACATTTTTCTCGTATGGTTCTGAGAAATGTTTTGTTCTTTCCTAGTTGACACTGGTGTTAGTTGAAATCTAGAATGTTGGAAAGGAAGACAGGCGGGCTGAAACTTCTCTTGCACTAGGTCAAACAATTAAGTTGCACCGATGCCAGACAAAGTGTAAAGTTATATGAACCTTCTGCTGTTAAATCTTTTCATAATGTTTTAATTTAGAGTTATTTGAATATGGGTAGGATTTAAGTATATGATATTGTTTGTGTTTCTTTATCAGTTTTTCCTCTACCTTTCTCACTTAGGAAATTCATATAAATTTCAAGCTGGAAACAGAATGAATGCAATGCTCTGGTTTAAACACCTGAGTGCTGCCTGCCAAAGCAACAGACAACAGGTGAGAGCAAGATGTTGAACAGGAATATGAGCTGTTAAGACCTCAGAACTGATAGATCTTCAAGATGACCGAGCTGTAACTGATCACTTTTTATGAAGAGCAGTCTACTCAGCAGCCTGTACATCGATTTCACACGCTTATTGATTTGCCTTAGCTTTCCTGTTTGTCCCTTTGCAAACAAGTCCTCAGAGCTTCTGTGGTAGTGAAGAAAGATTTGGGGCTATCCTGAGGCTAATTTAAAACAATTGGGGAAATGGAAGGAATGCTCTAAAATATCTGTCCAAGTAGCAGTAACTTTGTCATTGCCCGTTTTAAAAAGGCTATTTTACAGTTATATAAAAAGCTGTAAACCGTAGCATTCAATATAAATTCCAGAAAATTTTCCTATAGTGCCATTTTGTCAGATCTTGGGCATGCATGTTTTCTGTTGTTTGTATGTATTTCTAAAATGTATAAAAAAATAGTTTAGTCCTGGGTACATTTGGCAGACTTTGAAAGCAAAAGTAGAATTTTCCATGAATCGAAAAGGAAGATAAGACTACTCCAACCCCTGTTAAATTCTGTTCCCATATAAATTCTTACTGACCTTTTAAATCACCAAAATCCTTTTTAAGTTACCCCTGTCTTCCTGAAATCTCTCTTTTCCTTTGCACATTTGCTTATGGAGTTCCCAGAGCAAAAGTACTACTGAATTTCAAGGGGAAACAAAAGGACCTTTCCAGAACCTTCTGTGCTTTCTTGTTCAGTTCTGCTTCTGAGAGAAATCTAACGAGTAAGGAGGGTTGCAGAAGCTCATTTGAAAGTATTTGAGGCAGTGCAAAGGACAGGAAATTGTGTTCCTGGCTGGAGAATGTGGGAATACTAGCAAATAGTGGCAAGAGTTTGCAAGAAAGTGGTGACTTCCAGACAAGCCTGAAAACTGCCCTCTGAGGACAGCTTTTATTCAATAAGGCTTAACAATACTATTTAATGCAAACTTGTTTAAAGCATTCAGCCCCTAGCTTGTGCAAAAGCAGCAGGCTTAAGGATCTTGGCAGGGCCTCCTGTGGAAAATATGACAGCAAAGTGAAGATAAGTGTAGGAGATTTTAAAAGAAAAAAAAGGAGGGGAGGATTAATGAAAACAACTTACTACTAAAAGGCCAAAACCCCTGCTACCATAATTCCTGCTACCATAATTTGTTGTGTATTTTCTGTTTTCTGGCATGTTGTGTAGTTGTACTATATGGTTTCTTGCAGCATAGTTGCTCCCATAGAAGAAGCTTCACACAAACATTAGGTTACAAAGGTTGGTTTACCAAATGAGTTTAAAAAAAAAAAAAAAAAAACAACAACAAAAAAACTGTAAAATTTTTCTCTTGATTGTGATTTGACTCCTGAGCCAGTGCTTTTCCTAGAGAGATGCCTTCTGGTACTGTTTAAAATGGAAGGTCTTGTTTGCTTTTTAATAGTATGACTGCCTAAGAAAGATTGGGTATTTGAATGTGCTTTCGATAGAGTATAGATGCCTACCCAGTTGAATAATATTGGGAACTATTTTAATAGATATTATTTTTAATTTTAATGGTGGAACTTTAGCCCAATTGATCATTCTTGCTTCTACAGGTAAATGCAAAGCAAGAAATGCTTGCTTCAAATCTGACCAAACTGGGTATTTATTGACAGTCATCAGGAATGTGGTGGCTCTTTAATAACCTGAGTAAACAAGAGATGTTGCTGTTAGGCAAATTCCTGATGGGGAGAAAATGGGGATATAAACTACTGTAATGCAAACTGGCTTTAATCTTCATGAAAGGGAGTGATGTCTGCAGCAGGCATTCAGGTTTCCTATGGGAAAAGCCCAGGCAAGTGTTTATGCCTCGTTTTTTTAAATTAGTCTTAAAAATACTAGAGAGCCTACATCAATCACTGACCTGTGTGCCAAGAATTCTCTAGCCTGGGACTCAAGTGGGAAGGTTCTGCTTGTGCTGAGATTTATCATGTTAAGGTGGTTTTGCTGACAACTTAAATCTTAAATGTCATCAAAATTAATAAGATCTACGGCCATATAATAAAATTATAAACCATGCAGCAGTTTAATATTTTGGTTATACCTGGGTTTTCTACAGCTCTAAGTGTATTTGTATTGCTGAATGATAGTTGCATTTCTCCTCCCCTTTTTATGAGACAGAATGAGCGTTAACGATGTGTATTTAAAGAGGTGGCTAGTCTGTGAAACAGTGGAATGTAAGTAGCTACTACCCAAAGTAAAATCTGTTACCATTTATATTTTTATTTTCAGGTTCCTGCCAACTTGATGACCTTTGAATAATAGGCTAATTCAAAACAAAAAAAGAACAGTTTGAACCATCTCATAATTGAGAACGAGGTCCTGATGAAAAATGTGCCAGCTGTATTCTGTGCCAGAACAGAGCCTGTCAGCTCGATCTCTGAACTCTGGAGCCCGGAACAAAACCACTAATGGTTGGGGAGTAGAGTCCCCCAAATTAAAAATGGAGTTGCAACGTGAATTGCCATGGACCATGCTTTGTTACATTCTCTGAACTGACCTGTGGAAACCACTGCCTTAAAGAGTGAAAGGAAAAACAACATGAAACACCAAATAGTGTGTGTGAAACTTCTGGCGGTGCTGTGCTTGAGTTAAATAGATTGTAGCTAGTTTGAGTTTCTTTTAACTTTATACTAATTTTGAAAATAACTCACCTTTTTAGGCATTCTTAAGAAAACAAGTAAACTGGTATTTAAGAGTTGTATCAAAAGCTATGTATGAACTGGGTAAAAGAGGTACTACATGTTCTAGAGATGTTGTTTAGACTATACCAGGAGTTCTCGATGGGAGCTTGTCCCAGGCACACTTAGCCTGGAGCAATGTTATTTCTCTCAGACCTACAAGTATAAGAAATGTAACAACTGCAAGTTTAAAATAGCTGTAAGCTTGCAAACCTTAGTACTGTGTGGGAGCCATATTCCCTATAAGTGGCACAAAGGCTGAGCACTTACACACCAAAAATTTTTTTGGTACGTTGTTACTTAATTCCTGGTTATAAAAACGTAGTTCATGTGTTTCGGGGCGGGGGGGGCGGGCTGTGGAAGAGACAAAACTGAAAGCACTGTTGGGTCAGAACTGAGTGTTTTCTTCCCATTCGTTTCTACACCTGTCACTCTCCTACATAAAAAGGTTGAATGACAAAAAAACCCCAACACCTGGGTATAGCTCACTGAGACATTTTACTTCTCTGGGTATCTGTTAATTATCAGTTAGGGACCACTGTTAGTGTATGGTGTTTCATAATATCACTTAAGATCTACGTTTTAAAAAAAGAGAGGCACAATTTCAAGCTTTCATGTTCTCATTTGGCAATAATTGATTTTAGTATCTGTCTTGGTCAAAATAGTTAACCTTGTGTGGTATTGATAACATGGCCTAAAGCAGACCTTACATACAGAAGCTCTTTTGATCTTCAGGCAAATAATTTATTAGAAGGTAGGATAACCTAAGGAGAGAAAAGGTGTGGGACTATCAAAATTCCATCCTTGACAGGAATAATTCTTGGTCACTGAAATTACTCACAGAGAAAAACATTATGGTTGTAAAAAGAGAGCCATGCTTTGTATGTGTGTTTTATGCTTAAGACTTTGATTCTTGCTTTATTTGGGTTTCTTTGACATCACCTAGATATAGTTTCCTGGATGATTAATCTTTCTTTAATCTTCAAAAATATGATCTTTGTAAAGCAAGGAAATATTGTCCAAAATATGACTCCGATATCAGAACTTTGAAGTCTGTGAAAAAGTAGTAACTGTTCCATTGACATTGTGGTTTAGTGGCCGTAAATACGCTTGCAGATTCCACCACGAATACTCCTTTTTTAAAAAGAAACAAGCTACCTACCAGTCTGTGGCAGAGTTCTCTGACTATCTAATAAAGGTTTCTACTAGTAGTTATTATTTTGAAAATGTACAGTTTGTTTATTGCATCTGAGTAGAAGCCTATAAATTCACTTTTTGGGGTTTTTTCCAGAGTCAAATTAATCTCTTATGAGAAATTAATCA
>NW_008824411.1:7646716-7649372 GCF_000699105.1 Pygoscelis adeliae | reverse complement strand
GGGGGGGCGCAAAAAAGAGGGATAATCCAATCTCACAGTAAAAAAACAAAACACAAAAACCCCAACCACTTGGTGATGTAAAGGGTAATAGGCTGGCTTATGTTTCCAAGAATTGTTCTTGTGAATTGGCTCTTGGTAGAAAGAAAACAGTAGAAGGATGCTTCTGTCAGAATTACACCACAAGCACCATGGGAATTTGTGTCCCTTTGCAAAATTTTTTTGTTGTTTTGATGGGGAATGAATAGTCTGTTCTGATCCTAAAGTAATGTATTTTAGGAAGGGGTTGCTTGTGCTGAACCCCTCTGCAATTCACACATCTCCCAAGTTTACCCATGTTGGGTGTATAGTAAAGACATCTTCATAGCCAGCAGTGTTACTGTAGTAGACTTTGCACAACTTTAGTTCTGGGTTTTTTTCATTTAAAAAATTACTTAATGTGTGTTTCTTCTCAACAACTAAGTGTTTTTTAACAATGTGTGTACTTTTTTAAGCATTGTGGATAATAGCCTGTGGATTTTGAATTTTTAAATAAGCTATTATAGGTTCATTGCAGCATAACTGTATCTGTTCTTCTGTTAGTGAAAGGAAACATGCAACTGGGAGCCACAGCCTGACATCACACAGTGTTGCTAAAGACAGAGACAGGCCAGAAGGTGTCATTTATTATTGGTTTTTGTATTTTTCCAGCTGTTTTGAGTTAGGTTTTTATGGTAGGAAGATGGTGGGAAAACAGTTCACAAATCATCATTTAGTGAATTGTTGCTGTTACCAGCTTTCGTTGTTCTTAGGCCTCCTGCTCTTCCTTGTTTTTCTACCCTCAGATATGCTGGTTTTTGTGGGAGAGATTGAATATTGTGGGAGGAGTTTCTTAAAATGTGTAGCCAGAGTAACTGGAGTGATTGACAACATGGAAAACATTATTGGCACTTGTTACAATGAGTAGTTCAGTACTTTCCTATTGTTTATCTCCTATTTAGCCACGTAGTCCTACAGGGCAACACAGAAATACTGAAATGTTACATATTTTGAGACAAATAGTGCTCAGAAAGAGGTGGTGGTTTTGTTCTCTGAGGGAAAGCTGCCTCAGCTAAGCTTTGGAAAGACTCAGACCAGTCAAATACACTGTAAAGAACATAGTAATGCTCTTTTTTTAAAAAGGGGTTTACAAAATTAAATAATTAAATAATTAAAACCAGTGCTGAGAAAACAAGGACAGCAACGAGCTCATGGTATTCAGGTAAGACTCTTATCCAGACTACTTCAGATAGTTGGCAGTTTCTCTTTGATTTTTATTTTTAATGTGTTGCTCTAATTCTTTATCTTGTTAATAACTGCTGAAATACTTCAGCTAATATTTGTCACTTTATTTCTTAACGTTTTGATTTTGAAACTGAAGATGCCCCTTACAGTTCCCTGTTTTGGAGGCATATGAGCAAAAAGTATTCGGAGTAGATCTTCATAGCAAGACTTCACATGTAAATGTTAATCACCTGCTGACTGCTCACTACTTTGTTAGGTAAACTAACAGTCTTGGGAAAGATGGAACAACAGGGAACGTCTGGTTTATGAAATTGGTGCAGTGCATTAGAAATACATAACATTGCACTGGTTGTTGAATACTTACTGCTAACTTTTATGTTTCCAACTTAATCCGTACTACTTTTGGCTAGGTTTTTCAAACCTGACTTCTATTCCAGTGGTGTTAGAAAGCAAATAAGGAGATTTATTTTCGAAAAATTATGATAATTTGAGTAAACTTAGCTCATCCCAGTCACGTATTTCATTTTGCAGACATTTCATGCCAGAGGAATATTACTCAGGCTATTATGATTCATTAAGTATTTAGGTGCAAGCAAATACTAAATGAATGCACATAAATACTTCATGAATGAGCTTTAGCACCCAGCTTTAAAATTGTGTTACCATTAGCTTTTTTAAATTATTGTGAAGATCATATCCTACTTAAGAAATATCTGAAAAGGAAAATACTGTAGTGGCAGACATTATCTGTCAACTCTGCAGCTGGTGTATTAAGCAGCCCCCTAGTTACGCAGATGTTCTAGCCTCCTGCTTGAGGAATCAGTGTCTCTTTTGGGGAATCAGCTGATTAACTGCTCCTCAAAATGCAACTGCAGAGCAGTTGAACTTTTACCAAGAAAAGCGTTTATAGAAGTATGCATATTTGAAAACATTGGGAGCAAAAGAAAGCAAAAAAAACCACAGCAGGATTTAATTTTTCTTGCAACATAAGCCTCCTCTATTTGCATTTGTACATTTTCAACAATAGTCCTCCTCTATTAGTATCAGACATAACAACTGTTAAAAGGAAATGCTTTCCCTTCCAGCAGAATTAATTGCAATCTTTTGTGCTGCTAAGGCACTTGAGGAGGTGAGGTCCCTTCTGATAAAAGGCAAATTGATCTTGTGGTTTTGGTTAACTGTAGCAAATCTTGTCCAAATCAAGATAAAATAAATCATGGGATGTTGTTTCTTCTGGCTCTGTTAGTGACATTTTTCTTCATTCTTTATCCTTTTCTTTTGGTATGGTAACTCACCAGCATTAGTAGTTCCAATCTTCTCCGTGGCTGGCTGTAGTATGCTGCCTGTTGCAAGCATCAAGACACCAGGGTTAGTACTAAAACACATCAGTTAATTG
>NW_008824411.1:7633048-7646678 GCF_000699105.1 Pygoscelis adeliae | reverse complement strand
GACAAGTTTTAAAAGTTTTGTTATTATTTAAGTATTGCCCTTTTTCTTTAATTTTTCTCTAACAATGGCTTGCACATAAGGTGATTTGGCTTGGGAAAGTTGTCATTAAAAGAATCTGTACGAGTGGACATTGAATTTGTTTGTAGGGGTTATCCTTTTTTTAAACCCATCATTCTAATTTGTAATGCATCAAGAGGGTGCTTGGATTTGAGGAGGACTTTTGTCAGTGCCTTACTATTAACTTGAAGACCAATTCCTTATTTCAGTGCTGAGAGTACCACAATGGCAGACTTGCATACTGTGTCCTTGATGTACCAATGGGTAACATTCCTTACAGTCATTGCATTTCTGCAGAAGTTAGTTGTTTTGGTCAATGTGAAATAGTTGTGGCTTGAGTTGCTTTAGTAATTTTTTTTTCTGTATTTGAATAGCCTCATTTTAGGAAGAATGCAGAGGTATTTGGCAGCTTGGGCTTGTTCAGCTTTTAGCAGAAGTAGCTCATTCTTCTTCAGAATTAATTTGTTTTTATTTTGGTATGTCTCTAAATAGATTCAGTAGAGGGGGGGAAATTGAAAAGGGTAGTCCAAGTCATGGTCTAGACTACGTGAACTTAAGAGCTCATGTTATTAGAAAGGAGCTTGCTTTTCTCTCTCCCATTCTGATTTAAACATTGGAGAGCATTCTTACAAGAAGATTCATTTCTTACAAGCTTTTTGTTAATGTAAAATAAATGCTACAGGAAAAAAACTGTTCGGGGAAAGAGAAGGCTTGGATAAATCTTATCCTTTTTTAATATCCCATAAGCTCTGTTTTGTCTATTGTATTTCTAGTGTGAACACTATGTAGAGAGTACTGTCCTTCACTGAAACAACTGCTAGAGATTGTTTTAGTAGCAAGACTTTATAACCCTTGGAAGGGGAAATGAAAGAAAGAATGTGTTGTTCTTAAGCAATTAAATATTTGTTTTTCTGGAACATGTCGTTATGAAAACATAGCAGTTTTAGTATAGCGTTTATAAAGTCAGATGTTAGAAAGGGAAGGATAATTTGAAAATTAATCTTATGCTTTCTAAGAATCTTCAAAGACAATAGAAGGGTTAGGTCAAAGGAGAAAGGACAAATTACTTAGTTTAGCCATGCCTGGTGCAGAACAGAACTGACAAGTTTTCTTGAAGTTACGTTGCTAAGAAAAAAAGGTGTATGAAATGTAATGAAATGCAAGTTCCTGCAGATCATGGCATAGTTATGGCTGTTAGCCTGATCTTGCTCTTGAATGACTAAAAGCATCGTAAATATTCCACTTTGTGTGTTTGATCAGCATATTGTTTCTCTTTATTTGGGTAGGTTCTGGCCTGAAGGTATTTCTTACCATTCCAAAGCTGTTCAGATGAAACTGAAAAGCAATATAAATTGATTAAATGTTGAATTTATTTCTAGGGTTCTAGGGTGCCTTGTTTACAGGCACTTCTAGCTCCTTGTGTACAGGAGCATATCCATTCAAATACTACTGTGCTGAAGTGTGAAAAGCACCAGGAAATCATATATGTGTTTTATAATAATCCTGTACGGACCAACCATCACTGGAAGGGGGATCAAGGTTGTTATTCAGTAAATACAAGCCATTTTTAATATTCCCTGCTGGCGTGAGGCATTATAGGGGTAGAGGGATTGCACTATGATCTCATTGAGTGATGTGCAGTTTGGCTGTCCTCTAGCCTTTTTCTTCAACTTTTTTAATACTTTATTCTGTGTGTGCGTGTGAAAATTGTGTGTTTGCATAAGCTAGTTTAAATGAATTTAAGTACAGGTTTCAAAAATCTTTCCTACTGAAATAAATGATTTAAAAGATGGCCTGTGTCTGAAGTTTTAATTTCTCATTAAAAAACATTGATACTGCAACCAGGTTTTGCAACATGGAATTTGACTGTCTTTCAGAATGATGCTGAGATCAGCTGGAATTTTAGTAGCTTTTTTCAATGAACCTCTGGAATGTAGCATGTAAATATACCATTGTCTGTTGGTACAAAAGAAATCCAAAAGCTAGCAGGAAAATACGGTTCATTGAAGAGATTTATGTTTGGTTTCAGAGATCATTCCATTAAATGATGTGGTTTTTCCCTCCATGGTAGTTTATCGGATATTTTTTCTGTTGTCTCTGTACTGACAGATGTGATAAATTTAAACTCACTGAAACCAGTCATCAGGCAGATTGGTTCTTAACTTAAGGAGCAGCTACATGGAAGATAAACTAAAAATGAAGAACAAATTAATAGCTTGCAAAGCCTTGTTCTGCATTAGCTTTTTGTTTGGTGTTGCTTCTGTACTTTCTGTGCCTTTTTAATTCTGTTAAGCCTTACTGAACAGGATCATACAGTCCTCAGTGGGAAATGCTGTGGGGTGAAATGCTTGTCAGATTGTGAGCCTTGAGCTCCTTCTCTGTTTTGTTTGGTTTTTTTTTCTCCGTAATGGAACAATTCATTTCAAATGTATTTACAAAGAGGGAAAGAATAACGTAGATTTTTGTACTCCCCCTTTTTCTTATTTCCAGATTACTGAGTTTGAGGAAATGCTTTGTGCTCGATAGTGTAAAAAGAAACACAGAATTAATTAGCTGGTGATTCCTATTTTCCTTTTTTTATTCCTTTTCAAAGCTCCTTCTGTTATTCATCAGTTTCTGGCAAACAGATTTTCGATGAGCTGCTTGATTAACTCGAACGCTGGCTCCACGCTCTCAGGCAGGAGCCTGAGACTGCAAGTTGAACAGACAGAGTGAAGTGATTCTTGGTTCAGATGCCTCTTCTCGGAAAAGATTTTTTTTCTCCTGTTTCAACTCCATCTCTGTCTACAGCAATGCTAGTGACTCCAAGTCTGCCGCGCTCCTCTGTTAGCTCCATCATTTATCTGTGACTTCTGTCTTTCATATACTTTCTTGCCTTTAAATACGTAAGGGTTATAGCAACTTTCTCCAGTGCCTGTTAGAAGTGGCTGGAGTGAGAGTTCTTTGAAGCTTTTTTCTTTTTTCTTGTTTTTTTCTTTCAAATGAAGGAACATGTCAAGGACTCCTTTGGCCTCTTTCCTTATGTTTTTGTCTCTTGGACTGCTGCTTACAGGAGAGGGCCTCCAATCCGCAGAGTGAGAAGACAGGTGGGGAAAGGCACCTAATCTCTTCCTTGCTTCCCAACTGGAATGATTTTCACTGTGGGTATACTTCCTGCTATCTTTCACCAGTTGCATATGCTAGTGAGTCCATCAGCTGAATGTTCCTTTTGAAATTGTAAGAAGTATGGACTACTGCCTTGGTTTTGTAACTTCATCTTTGGTTTGTTTGGTGTTTTTTTTCTTTTTGCATGTGAAGGAACCACAGTGGGGGGAGAGGGGGCTTCACATCTGTGGGGGAAACAGAGAAACCAAACCACAGATGCATGAAATAAGCAAGCTGAAAAGAAGAGATTATCTTTTCCCTTTTTTTGTATTAAGCTTAGTTTTTGTAAGTGAGAATGTTAGGTAACAAAAACGTAAGCGGATGTTATCCAGATGTAAGCAGATGATATTGTTTTGGCATGAACTGTATGCCTTGATTGAACGGTGGGGAGATATATTTTTTTATAACAGCAAATATATTGAATACAGAAGACTGAATCCGTGCTTCTAACTTGTAAGTAATATTTTTATTAGTTTTCACTTAAGTTGAGCATTATTACTGAAACATACATCCTTACATAGGTAACATTTATCTTTGCACTGGTATTTGCCTCTTTCAGTTCCCCATTTTTAGTTCAATTTGGTACTTAAGGACAAAATGCAGATCCGAAGTAAAACCTTCTGCTTGTCTCCCTGAACTGGTACGAGAGACTGTTAGCTGCTGCTGCAAAACTAGCCTTTACTAAATGTCTTTATCTTGCTCTTTAAAAGAACCGGTTTGTATGTAATGTGTATAACATGATAGAGCATGTCAGGGACCTGATGAAAAGTTGCAGCATATAAGATGTTACAATTTTTATTCTGAAACATTCAAAAGGGCCTGCTCAAAGGAGATCTGCAAAGGGAAAAATGAAAGCAGGTTTTTTTCAGATTAAAAAGTGGGGGGTTTTATGTGTAGCAAAACAAAATGAGTCCAAGCCATTTTTTAAGCTAAAGAGAGACCTCGTACAAGAATACAGCCAGCAGCAAAGTGCAAACATAACTTTCATTTTCTTTTCAGGTAGGAAAAAGTTTCACTTCCATTATGGAAAAGGGATAAGGAGCTGAACTGTTTTAAGGTCAAATAATATAGCTAAACATTTAATTAATTCATTGCTTGTTGAAGATGCACGTTACAGCCAAGGGTAAACTGTGGCTTGTGTTGCTCTCTGCCTGACTGTGCAGAATTTCTTTAACGGTTTAGCATGACTGTCTGGAATATAGAAAGCAGCTCTTTCTGTAGGTGAAGATGTATGGAAATACAGTGAGCAAGCATGAGAAGAGGGAGCCATTGCCTCATACAGGAGCAATCCCAAAGCAGTGGCTTAGAGAAAAATGTATGATATTGTGAATAGCTCAGTAGCATTATACGATAGAACTGGGAAAAGCATATGCAAATTCTGAGTTCCTGGTGCTGAAACAGCAGTATGCTCCTTAATGAGTATAAACATGTATTTAAGATTTATTCAGAACAAGACAGTCTAAATGGGATGACAGGAAATATAATAGATCACAGATTAGGGGATATTCAGTATTAGCAAGCATTTTATGAACTTTTGACTCGCACTACATATCCAAAATACTGTGTATAGGCAGCTACTAAACGGGAGTCCTGCTTACCTCGGTAATCACTTCCCCATCAGTATGAAATCTATAATGTTACACCAGTGCTGCTTTTGTTCTAATACCCTATCTGATACCTGTATCAGAGGCTTCAGAGGAAAGAGTAAACCTACAGCGTGCAGATGAGGAGTGAACTTTTAGCAAGGTAAGTAACTTCTGACACTTAATGACTGGTTCATGTATTGAAAGCTTTATAGTTTCATTTTCTTAATTTCATCCAATACGATGATGGCTGTAATAATGAAAATGTTTCTGCTTATCTCTTGAGTTTCCTTGATGTAATCCATCAAAATGTATGTTAATGAAAATTAAAATGCTTCTGATGATAAAAATATTTGAGATCTATGTTGAAAAGTATGTTTGAAATAACCCTTCTCCAGAAGCTTACTTTTTAATGTTGACTATTTCAGCGATCTGGATTACTGAACAGGCCCACAATCAGCACAGTTGAGAGCTGTAGGGACTTCTCAGGTAAGATTAAATAATGATTAAAAAAGTAACACATACCGACACCATTTCTAATCTTGTTTTGTCCCAGAAGCCTTTGCTTGACAGCACAAGGGATTACATGGGAGCTCTCAACAGCCCCACCTTCCATTGCAGAATGAGTCTCTTAAAGACTGGATAGCAATTGAATGGCTCAAGAATCATCTTGGTCCGTCTAGAAAGGATCCAGTCTTTGCACATTTGTGAGGAGTCATATACATCGAGATACTTCATAGCCATCACATAGCATGCCCCGAAATGTATCAGGTGTAATGGCTTGGAGAAACCATATTCAACAGCACATTTGGCATTCTATTGTACTGAACGTCTTTGACACTCGCTAGAAAAGTGCCAGATGGAAAATAAGGATCCTGTTCTCCATATACTTGCTCAGTTTTAATTTAACTTGAGTCTTGCTTCTAGTAGTCTCTGAATACCACAGCTATAGAGAAATGAGAATCCATTCCTGATGTCTCTTGCCTTCAGTACTGTACACCACCAAAGCTGTAGGAGAGTTTTGTGACTCTCAGCTGGAAGCAAGGTTGTACATAAAGCCCTTTGTACAAAGCTTAATTTTTATAAATCCCAAAGTGTATTTGGGGAATGGACAGAGGGAGGGGAGATGTGGTGCTTTCAGTCTCTGTTCTAGAAAGAATGTTTTTCAAAAAGGGATTGAAGCTGTGCATGTAAGATCATAAAGAGCAGAACCAATGTGGCATGAACACACCAACTTAGAGCCAATGTGAAATATGTCCCGGGCTTTGTGTTAAATCTTGGTTTACATCTTGTCAGAGACATCTGTATATTATTATTTATTTTTAGGAGTCAAAATACTTCATGTAATGTCTACACATAAGGTTATTGCACACAGCTTTGCATTTAATTTGTGAGGTGTTGGAATAAGGAAACTTATTTCAGGGTAAACGTATTAGCCATTTCGTTATCTGAGAATATCTGCTAGCCATTATACAGAGACATATCATGGTTGCTACTATGGTATCTAATAAATATTTACTAAACAACTTCTTGCTTAAATCATATTCCTTGTGCTGCTGTTCTTCCAATCACATTTGGCCAAATGAGAGCTGTCAAATTAAGTAACTTGGTGGTTATAAGATTCCAGGGAAGCTGTTCCTCAAGAGTGTGGTGATGCCAAAGTCTTAATATCAGCAAGCAGTTAATATGTCTGCTCTTACCATGGAATTCATCAGTCGGTCTCAGAGTGCCTTACAGAGGAAACTGGTATCATACTGTCCTTGTGCTACAGATGGAGAAACTGAGGCACAGCAGAGAAGTAGTAAGTGTTGTGTTCAGTGTGCAACAGGAATAGTGCCAGCCTGGAGACTAAGCCAGCTCTGCTGAGATTATATCCAGTGCACTTTACAATGGGTCATAAATGCATAAAATAATCAAGCAAGAACTTGTCAGAGCACATCTGCTCCAGTGTTTCTGGCAAAAATATATCCGTTATCTTGATTTAAATCATGGTTTTTGACACTGATGATGTGTGGAGGTAAAGCCCATCGGTGGCCTGGCCGTGTCTCTCAGACAGGCAGACCAAGAAAAATGTTGGGCAAGCTAAATCATTTAAATCCTGGTATTGCCAGGGCTGTAGGTGGGTGTATATGGAAGTGGAACCCCAGGGATTTCAGTGGGTCTTCATGCAGACAGAATGATCTCTTGCACTCAAAGAAGCTTATAATCTCAAAACCACTATAAGAAAATAGTTTCTAGACAAAGCTTACTGAGCTGAAGACTTTCCAATAGCACATCAGGTAATGCTCCCAATAAGTGGTTTACTTAAGATTAACGATGCATTTGGATGACTGTGAGATAGCCTACTGCTCCTGTTAAGCCTTCTGCCAGTCTCAGAAGGGGTAAGCCGTTGGTCTTCTTGCCATTTTGTTTGCATAAAAGTGGCCAGGGAAAATATGAGTACAATAGTTTCTTCAAATTAAAAAGGTAAGGAGAAAATGATTGATTAGGTCCAAGTATAAAAAGGAAAGTACACAAACCTCTTAATTCACCCCTATATTATGGTCCTCTTCAAGAGTAAAAGGAGGTAACAAATCCTGCAAGGCTTATACTTTTTTTTTTTTCCCCTATAACTCAGTGCTTTGTGTTGCCTTTTGATCCTTGAAGTGCTTCTTTTTCAGTGCGGAATGTAAACGAGCAAATACAGTGGGGTTTTTTCCTCCTGCTGTGCATGTATGAAGAGCTTCCAAAGGAGGCTTTTGTGATGCATCAGACTGGTTCACCTTGAGCTCATCAAGTCCTCCAGTTAAGCATAAGTTCTTTAATACATTGTTCTGCCTTTCATTTCTAGTCGGACAATGACATTGAATGCTCTGATGATATCAACCCAGTATTTGTTCCTTCAGTGTCAAGGATATGCAATGGAAATGTAATAGGCAGTTAGATTAAAGTAAAAATATGCTGCTGGCAAGGAAGTAACAAATGGGATTAAATCAATGCTGTTTTGAATGTTGGTAACTAGATGAATTTTAATTTCTCATGGTTCATTTTAAAGAGCTATTTAGGCACCTGACACTCCATATTTTAAGGTTATGTTACTCTTTTAAATCTACTTCCTAATTAACTTTAGTATTTCAAAAATGTATTATTCCCACATTGTGAAACTTGAAGAGGCTCTTTACCCATATCCTGGAACACAAGAAATGGGAAAGAAACATCTAAAGTAAGAGAAGATTGTCACATGAACAAGTGTGCATAAACTGGCTATGAATAAAAGATAGGTTTCACACCATCAAGGAGGGAAAGCTTCTGTTACAGCTTCTCAAAGGAACAGTGGGGAGCAAGCCCTTAACTGTGGCGGTTTTTGTGGGGCTTAATCAGATCATGAAAGAAATTAAACTACTACTTTGATGTCTGCACTACCAGGAGACAGCACTTAGCGCTGTAGGAAGTCTCTTCTGGGCTGCAGTCTCTTATGGACAGTCTCAGAGACTGTTAGGTATTGAAGGAGATGTCATCTTCTAAAGGTACTTTTTAAAATACCGAATTAGTTCTAGTTTGTAAGCAGTACAAAATATGAATTTGAGTCTAGTTGTACTGCGGGGACAAGTATGCCTGGCTAGAATGCTGCAACTCTTACTGAAATCTGCCACTTTCTGGGAGCTCACAGGGTAGCCCAGAATTTCCTTAGGTTATGCCTTCTATCGAAATTCAAGTTTTTAAGATGAAAATTTTCAAGTTATGAAGTCTGAACATCAAAGAATTTGAGGTTTCAAGTATCTATGAGCTTCTATTTATCTTAATTTAAATTGTGGGGGGTCTCAGCTACTCTGAAAATGCAAGTTTAACTGATGGAACTTCTCCAAAGATGGACTCTGGTTCCTTTGTCAGTATTAGAAGATTAATCAGAACAACAGATAAATATATATTTTGTACATAAGTAATTACAAGCTACAGAAAAATGTTCTTTTAATTTTCCCTAAAAGATCAAGCTAAAGATTTGAAGTCGTAACACGTTTCTTGTGGTAACCCAAATTTAAGTCATGTGAATCAAGAACTGTAAGGGTTCCATTAGCACACACGGAAAGTGGGACTGGATCTGTAAAAGTATTGACAGTATGTCCCATTCTGAAGTGTTATTTTTTTAAATTAAAAATTAAACAAAACCTTCAAGTGGCTTTACAGTTAGTTGACAGTGCCAGCACACTTTAATTTCCATTAAAACTGAAGTTGCCACGCTCTTCATTTTAAATTTAAATAGTGTTCTGCTGATCTCACTAGCGAGCTTTATTTTCTCCCAGTAAAAATATGTTTGTATTAGAGTGACTTTTGACAGGAAATCCCTGTGAATATGTTTGTCTTGGTGATCTGCTGCTGCTTTAGATGAAAATTGCTATACCAGTCAGCTTGTGGGAGGATAAAAGTTTTTTTTTAATTCTGTCAATTTAAATCCAACGTACACTGCTAGATATTGGAATAAATGTGGTTTGTTTCTACTTGGAAGCCTGTTCTGGGAAGAGGTGTCCCATCCTAATGCACAAAGGCTGTTTCTCATTTTGTTGATTTTTTTAAAAGCATTATCTACCTTTTCTGCTGGAATGTGTCCATTAATACATGTGTATAAACAAATTCGGGAAATCCTCTCTCGTACCTCAGACTTCTGCTTCTCTTGTTTCCTTCCCCAGCCCTCAAAGAAGTTGCACGGCTTTGCCAGGCTACCTCAGGACTGCTTTTGGGGATCCTTTCGGTCCCCATCTGATGCTCCATAGTAGCAGCTACTGGATACACAAGTACACCTTATGCTCTGTCTTTATGAGCTTTTCAGCAGAGTGTTGGGCAGAGGCACTCTTCTTCTAGCCCGCTTCAAAACCTGCCCCTTCCATCTGCCCTGTAGCAGCTTTTTAGGCAGAACCTCCCCAGGCATTCAGGGAACAGGATAAAGTCCATTCTTCTGTTGCTATGAGACTAAATGCTTCATCAACGTGCAGTGGCCCTCAGTAGGACCATTCAGGGAAATGTTGTTACCTGTCTTTTCCAGCATTGTAAGAAATGTTACTAATCCTAACTGGGGGGGGGAAATCAAGTTTAGCTAATGTGGAGCACTTTCTCAGTTGTTTCCTGAGAATTTAACACTTCAGTTGAGTACAATAGTGATTTTTTAAATTATTTTTTTCCCTTGATACAGCTTTCATCCAAAAGGGATTGCCAAATGCTTTACAGATCATAAAGAAAAAGAGAAATTGTTTCTGGCACCTTTTGGATCAGCCAACGGTAAGCAATCAGTTTAGCCAACACTGAGCAACCAGTTTACCCGACTCATAAAATACAGAACCTTATTTTGTTAGGACGTACAAATCTTTCTGCCATCAAACAAAAAGCCCTATCCAGTTTAACCTGCCACTTACCAAGTTTGCCTCTGTTTTTGCAAAAATGGCCAATGGGTTTTTAGTTATTTCAATGGGCATGACTTAGTCATTTATATTTCTACTGAAAGGTGGTGGTTCCCATGGTGTGTATTTCCATAGCACGGCATCAAAATTCAGTACTGATTATGCCTTTCTATCAGTGATTTAGAAGGTACCTCACTAGCAAAGTGTTTGGAGGAGAGGGACATCCGTAAGAAAATCTTCCCTCACCCTGGAAGGGCTGGGAAGTACAAACTCCAGAAACATATTTCCATAATAAGCCAGTTGGTATGTGTGTCTAAATTGGTATAGGATTAAAACTCTCACACACTTTTTCTAGACCTGCACTTTTGTAGCAGATGGCAAAATGACCTCTTTTTTTCTTCATTTGAACTCTAGGAAAATAGTGATGTACTTCCAAATGGGGTTTGTGCCAGTGAGATACAGCTTTGGTGGGATCTGCTAGCTCTTCTCCAGGGGAAGGCTTTCTTTGCTGCCTTCTATTTGATCACCATTTCTCTTCCACTTTGAGTTCATGGTGACCAAGCACAGCTTGCCACTAATAGTGAAGTCCCTGAAAACCCAGGCCAAACACAGTTCTGTTTATTTCTCTTTTCTTATTTTTCTGCTCTTTCTTCTTGTAATTTTTTTTAAGACTGGCTTGATGTTGTATCATTTCAGATTGACATGATTAAGCAAAATCCCACTTCAGATTCCTGATGATGCCCCCTCTGTTTTGTATTAACACTGAGAATTTGTTTCTGTTTTGTTTGTGGTTGAGAGGCTTCCCCCCCGCCTGAGATTGTTCAAGAAATGTTGAACGGAGTGCTTAATGATTTCCAGTGCTTTCTCTTGACATTTTAGTTTTGGAGAATGAGCAATGCCTCCACTGGGGACTTCCCTGGCAGATCCGTGTCTGAACAGCCAGGGCTGGCTTCCAAGAACATTAAATTCCAGCTGCTTTTCCATCCAAGGCAAGGTTAGTTTAGTATCCCCCTTCCTCCCTGTGTCTTTACAGCAGGAGATATTCTAGCCAACGTATTCGTCATGTTTCTGAGCCTCCCTGCTGCTTGATTTATGCAGAGAGGACTAGAGAGAGAGATTCCAGAGCTGTATGCTGAGTGTGAACTACCTGCAGGTGTGCAGCAGGGTGTGATAGCCCGGCAAGGCTTGGTCCATACATATGTGGCTATGCTGGTTAGTCCCCACACGCAGACGAACAGAGCTGAGATTATACTCCGTTATTCAAACGCACAAAACGTGGCAGTATCGGTGCCATTTCGGTCACATAGATGAATCTTGTGAAATGCTGGAGACTTCGCTGCATGGGAGCAGCACAGAGAGGATGAGATGGAGTGAGAGATGCTGAGGGAGTTTCTGAGCTGATTCTTGCATCTGATGTCGCTTTCCTCGTTTATGAAAAGCAGCAGTGAAACAGTATGGTGAAATACTAAGTTAAACTGTAGATAACTATATGTAAGGCTTCAAGAAAATTCACATTCTCTCCATAGTATTCCCTGTTATTTTTCCGTGTTGTGTAGTTTATGCACTATGTGAGGTGAAGCAAGTGACTTATGCCTGTTTGTTTTGTTTTGTTGGTTTTTTTTTAAGACTGGTTATGCGTATTTGGTGCCTCGCTTAACACTTCAAGGGACATAATTTTCAGTGGTATAATGGACTGTTTGAGTATCTCTTGTCAACTGGGAGTCTGAGTATGAGGCACGTTTGGAAATTCAGCCCATCCTGACCTAGCAACTGGCAAAGAAGAAATCCAAACCTATCAGTTGCTATTTAAACCTGAGATTTCTGCTTGGCTTTGTCTCGTCTGAGCATGATAAGATGTACCTTGTGTGCTCTTTCAAAGTTGGTTTCACATGTGCAGTCGCATGATGAAAGGCACCGCAGTGTTTTTAGAAACCCCAAATGTAGCCAGTCTCCAGCTGGTAAAATTGTCATCGTTCACAGCCTAATTGAACTACGGAAATTTACCCGAGTAGAGGATCAGGTCCAGTGTACACAGCTGGGAACCAAGCTGAGCTCAGTAACTATCTGTGCTCAGTACTAAGCCCAAGCCAACTGGGTTGCACACAGCTGTTTCTCCTGGGTAGCAGCACACGGATCAATGTCCTCTTGTTCGCTTGTATCCATGTTGTTCCCTGTTCTCCTCTCCCTTCTAACTAAGCAATGCCTCACTGACACCGAAAGGGAAAGGCATCATAGATGAAAACTGATCACCTTTTTCTGATGATTCAGAGGAAAACATTACTGCCTTTACACTTTAATTTCTCCAACGGGTTATAATTTGTTACATACCTCTTCCTTGTTTGTGACACAAGTACGAGTTATGCTTGGTATGAGTAGGGGAGAGAACAGCAACAGATATTTAGGGGTGGTTGTTCTTCATTGGTAGCACTATTGCAGGCGAGAAAACTTAAAGGAGGTTTTGCTTAGGCCTTTTATTTTTCTGTGACTTTGTGGTCATAATTTTTCCCAAAGCTTGTCTACAGATCTGTACTAGGACCCAAACCACTAAAATGCTTTAAAGTCAATCCTTCTATGCCCCTGTGTATTCAGCTAGTATGGTAAAATGTTTTGTTTTTCTTTTTTTCCAGAGTCTATGAGATCATTTAAGTATGGAGACTTGGCAGCTTCTCTGTATGTACAAAGACGGCTGTTTGAATGTCAGACTGAGTGTCTTTCTGCCTAAGGATAAATTATTTGGTGTGTTAAATGAGGATTAGTTGCTTTATCTGGCATGAATAAGGTTCATTTATTATCAGTGTCCCATCATGATTTACATTGGACTGCAGTTTTCTATCTTCTGGTTTTTTTTCAAGTTTTACTACATAAAAGCATAGGTATTTCTTTTAAACAATTTGGTAATAGAGAGGATTATAGTAGCGAGTTAATATGGTTGTAAGGCCAAGAAAAAGCATTGCAAAACAGAAAATAAACAGGAGTAAATACAAAAGTAATGGTGGGTTTGGAAAAACAAGGTGAATGTTTGCTTGGGCTTAACTGGTCACTTACATAGCAGTCCGTATAGAATTGAATGGTCGCTACAAACAGTGTAATCTATGGAAAAGGTGAACAGGGAATTTCATAAACATGAACGATTCTTGGTGAAGCTAGAATTTACAAAAAAAAATTACAGAAAAATTGTTAGTACTTTTTAAAATCAGTTTTGGTATCCAAAATGCCTTGTAGCACTCAATGGAGAGAAAAAAAATGTAGTTCTTTTTAGAACCAGATTATGTGGTCCAATACTTGTGGTTATTGTCAGCTCAGAAAGTGGGTGCATTTTATATACACTAGTGCCTCCTGTTTCAGAAAGACACTAGTCTGGAAGTCTCTGTCTTGGCTCGAGGAGGAGCAATTTACAAAGAGATCCACTGCTTGACCTGTGTGTAGTTGCCAGGGTCAAGTATGCCATCTGCACTCTCTGCAGAGGGTGGGTGCTCT
>NW_008824411.1:7631371-7633035 GCF_000699105.1 Pygoscelis adeliae | reverse complement strand
CGAACTGCTTGGAATGCTTGAAGGGCTGGAATAAATGCCTTTTTTTTTTTTTTTTTATATTTAATGACCATTACAGCTTGATTTACAACATCTGGGTCTAACTTGAAATAGCGTTACAAAAAGTAAAACATCTGTACATACAAGCCAGAAAAGATTAATAGAGGTTTATTTGCTTCTAAATCCTCCAGCATAGATTAACAGCGTACACCACCTCTCTCTCTTCGTTTTTAAGTTACACAGGCAGCTAGTCCATCTCTATTGACATTTGTGATGCTATAAAACATAACTGCCCTGGTTTGGGCCCCTTTATTTGCACACAGTGCAAATGAGTGTCAGTAGATTGTACACGTGCCACTCAGTGCAAGTCTGAGCTTTTGTTTTGGGCAGTATTTGAGAAATGCTAAAAGTACAAGAATACGGTAAATACATATAGTTTCCACATGCTGTTTGACTGGTTATCTGGTCCCATTCTTCATGTCAAAGAGTCAAGAAACCAAGTCATTACTGTTAATCGCAAGGTGGGACGCGTTGTTAAAGTATTAACTTCCTGTGCTTACTGAAGGAAAAGCTGTTCATCCTTGGCCATGTTTCAAACCAGAAAATAAAAAAGTCAAAATCTTTGCAAAAGAGCCTTCTGCCTTTGCTGGTAGCTCGAGAGACTTGCAGAGCTGACTTCGGGCAAAGGCAGTACACTTTCCTTTTCTGAACAGAGGAAATAGAAAAGCATCTGGGTTAAGGCTAAAAACAAATACAGCTCATAGGTTTGTGGTCTTTTATGGGGGGAGCTTCTTGATTGTGGGTTGGTCAACTGAAGGGTCCTGTCTCTGGGCCCTGTTTCGTCTCACTGTAGCCCTTGTGCTGGCAGGGCAGAATCGAAAAGAGGTGCTACTGAGCTGACCGTCCTTGGCTCGGGATTACTGGGAGCCCTGAAGTTCAAGACCAGGATTTCATTTTCTGTTTGCATAACCAGTGCTGTGATAAAGTGCTGGAGTAGTATCTTGGCCTGTGTGTGTCAGGAGCTTGAGCTGCTGCCTTTTTTTCTTTTTAGCAGCTGAAATTTGTTCAGCATTTGTGTGGATTAATTTCCAACATACAGTGCGTTGCAATTAAGTCAATGTTGGAGGCTGTAAGATGAAAGATAAGCGAGCGGGAGGGGAAAGAAAAATAGAGCAATAACCAAGACCTCTGCCAATAAGAACTGAAGAAACACCACCAAACGGTTGGCAAAGTACCCTGTGGCTTCTTTGATAGTCCCTCATCACAAGTAATAAAACACCTCTTGAGTTGTTCTTCACCTACTGGTTGTAAATCCTAATGTAAAGCTGCCTGTGTTTCCCAGAGTCCTGGGGACCTCACAAAAGCCTCTGGTCTCCCAGAGTCCAGCCTGCCCAGCACGTGGAGGAGATGGAGGAGCAGAAATGAAGGTGGGAATCGCTGAATTTCTCACTCTTCTTCAGGGGGAAGAAGGGGAGATTTCGGTGTTGTAGAGGGGTCCTGCCTGAATGTGAAGTCTACAGGCCATATTTTAAAACAAAACACTAGCACATTCAATGTTCCTTTTGCTCCAAATCACTGCAGCTGTGGTATGTATGAAGCTGTTACTGTTGTGTCTTTTTTAATGTGTTTTAAAATGTGCCTGGAGGTTTGGGGAATTTCTTATTTCT
>NW_008824411.1:7617453-7631295 GCF_000699105.1 Pygoscelis adeliae | reverse complement strand
GAATGAATAAAATCAAAGAGCATCATAATCTTGAAAGGCAGATCGGAGACTGACAGATAGGTCTGGCTGAAGGAGCCTTTTCACGAGGGATGGGGTAGGCAGGGGTTTCGGGAACAGAGCAGCCCCTTTCCCCTCCTATCTCTCTGTGCGCTCCCTTTCCCCCGTCATCTCTCCTGCCCCACATCTATCTCCTCTGTGTGAAGCGCGTATCAAAGCCAGGGTTTCAGCAACAGTGGCAAGTTTCAGCAGCTTCCAAAAAAGTGAGGCTTGTTCAGCTGGGCAAGCCTGTCCAGCCCCTTGGCTGCTCGCTCCCTCTCGCTCTCCAAGAGCAGCAGCGCTGGCTCGCGCTTGGAGAAGTCGCTCCTTCTGTTTTCCAGTGGAATATCTGATGAGATTTCAGTTTCCACACTATAATGCTCTTCGAGTGCAATTTTTAGCAGCCTGTTTTCACTCAAGAGTACGAGTAAACTCTGAGGTTTTTTTCCTTTTGTTAAGCTCCCTGCGTCAAGTGACCTGGTGTCACATCGTTGGCTGGGGGAGTGCTTTTGGCCGCAGGCGCATGGGGTTTGGTAGGAGTTCCTACCTTTATCCAGGAAAGAATCCAACAAAGCGAGGCTCATTTCTCACTATGCATTCTCTATGCCCCTCTCTTCCAAAAAAAAAAAAAAAAAAAAAAAAAGAGCAAGCCAGGCTGGGCGGCAGTGCTGCAGCAGGCCAGTCTCGCAATGCGTCTGTGATGGGAACATTATGGAAAAAGAAGCTTCATCACAAGGAAAAGCAGCTGGCAAAGGTGGAATAATGAGTTTGTGTTTTATTTTGCTTTCTTGTGTTGTGCAGTGAAGACCCATGTGAATTTTGGAGAGAGGAAAATAGAGGAAATGATAGGGCTTTTCTTTGGTGTAAGATCCCAGGCTTTCTTGCCTTTCTAATCCTAGAAATCTATACCCCTGGCTATCTGAGGGAACTCTGTAAAACTTTCCAGCTAATGTTACCCTGGGTTAGTGGCGTTATTAGCATTAGCAGCAGTGGGGAGTCTGTGCTTAGATGAGACCATCAGTTTCTGGCATGTGTTTACCATCCTGTCAAATAGTTTTAACGGATTGTAGACAAAACTACTGGGAGCTGCTAGGGCCTTGTTTATTAAGGTCATCTGCTGGTGCTGATCTACTAAGTGATTTTTTGCAGTAGACATTTTCTTCTGCTCAAATTTACTGTGGTATATGAAAGATGTGGGTGATTTAATAACCTAGTCTTTAATTCAGGGACTGGAAAGATGCCCCTTCACTACTTTGGTCTGCAAAGCAAAAAAACTTCTTGCAAGGACACTGGAGGAAAGAAGTCGTGATAGTCCTGCTGGTATGGGTTTAGATGAGGAGATGGGAAAGAGGAACACAAGCTCATGTACCTTCACACACACTGTTTCTACCATCAGCCTGCTTATGGTCTCTGCTCCTGTCCCAGGCCAAGCTAAAACTATCTATCTGAAATCTTTCCTATATAGGCTTTTCTTACATGACTCTTTTAGCCAAAGATCAAGCTATTTCCCAAAAGCTTGTCTTCCAGGAATGGCTTAGTGTTGGCTTTCAGGCAGGTGTACAGATATATAGCAGCAGACACTGTTTTCTGATTTACAGCATCTTCGTAGCGCACCTGCAAAATGGTATTCAGTTGGATTTTGAACATCTCTTAATGCTAGGAGATTAACCACAGTTGGAGTCGGTTCTTTGAGTCTTGTCCGTGGTATTTGCCTCTGGTAGTTTCAGCTGATGTAATGCTACTTATAAAACCACTGAGGATCTATATAGAAATACTATTTCCCTCATCTTTAAAGGTAGCCTTAGCTTGTAATATTCTGATAGATCTTCAAAATTTATTGATGTTTGTCACGTTGGCTCTTCACATTTTTAGTTTCAGGTGGCCTTTATGTTGTTACCTCACCTTTTTTGAACAGCAAACAAAGCCTAGTGCACTCCTTAAAAGAATTAGGTGATCTCAGGGCAGGCAAGAGGACAGGAGACAGTGACTCAAGGCAGCCCTTCCAGGCCTTGTTCTATCTTGTACTGAAGCAAAGAATAATCATTATCCAAATTTCCTGGATTAGTTTTTTTAACTCTGAACTGGTTTCATTAGTATACCAAAGACTGCAATTGATTGCATTTCTAGGAAAGATTTTCAGTTGCCTTTGATACTGCATTCTCTGTCTTCCCTTTCTAGAGAATTATAGAACTCTTCTAGTCCTCCAAATTAGGAAGGGGGGGCTGAGGGGGTGACGAACTATTTTGTCTTATGTCAGAATGCCTTTTCTCTAAGTGCTGTTTGCTCTCCTGATTTCTGGCCATTAGATTAAACAAGTTGTGTCCATTATGCTTCTATTTTTTTTTCATTAATTTTGAAGGTAAAGTATCTATGCGAACAGCTGGTTTTATTGGCCTGAAGTTCTAAGCTGCCAAGAAACTTTCCTACTGATTTTAACTCTTGCAAGTGTTAGTTATTTCAAGAGTTCTTATTTGGTTGGGCTTGTGTGGTTGGGGGTTTTTTTTCAGATAGGGGAAAAGAAAAAAAAATCAAACCAAAAAAAACCAACCCAAACCTGGGCCTGGAGCATCCCTTTTAGCTCGAGGAGGAAAACCAAATGGGAATGTCTGGGTTATTTCCAAACTCCACTAATGTGGACCTCCTTCATGAAAGAAAGAGAATGATGTCATGTTCAGCAGTGCAGGAGAGGATCAGAGCATGCTACTACCAATTCAGCATACCCCAGAGGCAACATCATGGGCTAATACCCCATAATAAGGCAAAGAACTACCTGATGCTTACTTTTTTTTTATATAAATGTGTGCATGCATATGTGTGTGTATAGTATGTATTTGAAGAACTACTTTTATAGGCTCTTAGAAGAAAAAGAATTTTTAAAGGTAGCTTTGGTTTCTTGTGAATTTCTTTTTTAATCTTTAATGAATTCCCTTAGTGTTTTGCTGCAGAAGGTAAGGCTTTGGTTGCAGGCTCGTTTGGGAGCTTTGTGCTTTGTTTTACTTTGTATTTCTAGTGTTTCAATGGATCAAAAAATGCAAAAGCAGTAACATTTGACCTTCCAAAGCTGGTAATGTCTTTTTTTTTATTCCTTCCCCTTTATCCTTGTCTTTTCGTGGTGAAGAAATAGTGTAAAACATTCAGTATTTGTTTCCAGGTGATCTGTTCTTTTTCACCCTTCTTCTCTCCCTTGAGATGGAGGCCCCTGCCATCCTTTGAGATGTCAGGAATTTTAGAAGATTTATGCAGCGGCATAAAAAGGCATTGGACCATGTAGCGAGGGTCAGACATATGGTAGCAATGATTGTAAACCCCAGTAACACAGCTTCCCTGCATATAGTTGAACACATTATGAGAAACCTTTCCTGGGTAGCAAAGTGCTTAAAGATACACCATGTATTCGATCTTGTCAGGTATGCGCTGTGCAAAACCTGTATGGGAACAAACAAATAACTATTTTTCTTTCCCAAAATAAGTTAAATACATTTCTGTGTGGAAATGAGATTAAAGTCCTCATTTTCTTTCTATCTTGACTATAGCTGTTGAGAATAGCAGCCCCTCAGGTCTCTGGTAATGTAGTCTTCACCTCAAATAGGGATTCTAAAATATTTAAGCGTCTCTCTCGTGAGGCTTCTTGTTTCCTATTTGTTTTTTGTTGCTAAGCAATGCATTTATACCCCCAAACTTAAAATTTACAACTCTCAAATTGTCCCTCAGCCTTATTCTCCAAACCTCACATCTGTAATGGGTTTTCCATCTGCCAGTTTTCCCAGGTCGCCCCATCCATCCTCAAGTCTGCAGAGGAAAAAGCCTTGTGGTTGAGAAGGTTTGGGGGTTTTCTCCCCCCCTTTTTTTAGCCTCCATCTGTAACTAATTTCTTGCAAAGCCACATCTGTCTGTTTGGGGCAGGGGAAGTGGGGAAGGGGAGGTAAAAAGTGAAGTCACTCTCTCCCTTTCCCAGTAAAATGCAGAATTTGGCAAGTGTGATTGTAGTTCCTCGGGGCATTTTAGCCTCTCCCTTCCATCCTGCAGCCCTCGCCACCACCACCACCACCACCCCCTGCCCCGCTCCAGTGCACAGTCAAGCATCTTACAGCAGGGTGAAGTGCTGCTGTTGCTCAGCTGGTCGTTCTCCTGCCTGTGTGGAGCTTGTGGATTTGGTCTGTGCTACAGCCCACATCTGACGCCGCAGTGTGTTTCTACTACTGGGGTTGCTGCAAAAGCTGCTGGCGTCCTTTGGAAAACTTCCTTCTGTCAATATTTGAATTTTCAAAACCATACTAAATAGCTGCCATGATGTTTCTTTTTTAAAGACTTAAGAAATAGCCACAGTGGTCCCAGTCAATATTCCTTCTCTACCATCATCTAGTGCAGCTGTTCCAAAATCTCTTTATGTTCTGCAGACCACCAGGTAGCTTCGAGCCAGGAGCAGGGCTTGCTGTGAGGCTGGTAGCTTGCCTGGTGCCCTGCTCTGCTGTGGTAGGGGAAAGCAGAAAGAACCAGCTGTCTCAGTCCAGCTAGAACAAACCCATAGTGCGATGACTGCTCTGGATACTTGGTGAAGGTCTGCAAGATGCTCTCTTGTTCTGGAGTTTTCCTTGGGGCATGTGATCTTCCTCGCTTTTCCCTTGAGAACTGCGACTAAAGGAAATATTCTCCTCTCCTTTTTCTGTGCTGCAAATAGTTGGCATTGGCCCCAGAGCCTGGCCATCCTTCGGGTCACCTGTCCAACACAAGGTCCTTATCCCCTTGTGTCACCTGCCACCGCCACATCCCAACTCCTCCAGCTTCCTTCAAATTGAAAAAGTAGTCATAATTTAATAGAGGTAGCAGTCATCCTATAGAAAAGCCTTGGAAAAGGGCTACAGCAAGGAAGGTTGGCCACTGAGTGGAGGACCAGCTTCCGACTAGCTGCAATCTTGTGAATGACCATCCGAGAGCTGCTGAGCTTGTCGCGTTGAGTATCAACTTGGAGATCAGGAGTCCAGGTGCCTGTTCCCAACCTCTGAGCTTGCCTGCTTGCAGAGCTTGGGACAGATTTGTAAAAGAAAGCAAGCTGGTTGCTTGTGTAGGAGGAACACGAAAACCCTGAAATCTATGGGAAATCAGACCCCTAGGTATTTTTGGAGATCTGGGGTTTCATCTCTTTGTTACTCTAATGCAGGCCAAACTCCAAGGGTATGGACTGAACATCGCTATTGTCAACAGTGCTGATTTGAGTGGCCAGCGCCTCCTTCCCACCCGCCACTCCTCCCATGCTTGTTCCTGGTGGCACAACTATTGTGCAGCCAGTTGGTGAATTAGATGTGATAATTATTTTGGGTTAAATATATACTTACTTTGTTGCCAGATGATTTTTAACCAAGGTCAATTCTGCAATTCAGTTTACTGCCACGGCCTCACAGGCTACTGTATTGGCATAACTGAAGGGCTGGCATAGGGATGGGAGGATAAATAGTGAGAAGCATGGTGAGGGCAACTTAAATTGGTGGTTTTGCTGAAAAACACTACTGCTTGTCAAGCTACTGCCTAATGTCTTAAGGCAGAGAGTGTCGTCTGCAGGGCTAGGCACACAATATGCTGCCTGTTTGCTGCCTGTCCCTATGCAAGTGCATTCTTGAGTATTGCTTTCAGGAAAAGTTCTTTGGGATGATGTCCTTAATACCGATAAGAAATGCCCCATTTTAGAATAATTTGATAAAGAACTGAAATGCTGAGTAGTTAATAATTGTAGAAACTTCCTGACCCAGGATTCATCCCTGTTGGACATACAACTGAGGTCTGCCTCCAATAACTCTCCCAAAATTACAGGTCAGAAGGGGAGCTATTGTATGAGTAAAAGTATTGTAGAAGGTAGGCTGGACCGATGGAAACTGAAGCAAGCCACTGAGAATGGGAACGCTGTCTCGGAGGGCATCCTAGCAAAGCCCCTGTAGAAGAACTGAAGCTGGCTTGTGCGGTCACCTGGAGTACACAGGTCGGTGGGGATATTGTGTCTCGTACCACACATCTGCCACAGCTGCCAGAGTACAGTGGGACCTTGTTTCAGCACAGCCATATTAGTAACATGTCTGGAAAATAATTTTTGGCAAGGGTCAACTTAAACAGCTTTATTCTGCCTCAGAGTCAGCTCTCAAACAGCTTTAAAACACGGAATGGGCTGCAGCAGTCTTGAAGCGCCAGAGATGCTCGTGGTTGTGGCTACGTATCTGTCAAGGAAAGCCCTTGGAGCTCTGGATCACCTGCTGCAAGATCATCACCCAGCAGGAACTGGGAGTCCCACCAGCAAACTGGTAGCAGATTTGGAGTGGCAAATGTCAACCCTGTTTCAAATATCTCTGAAATCCCCCCGTTGTCCCCTGGCCACATTACTATGTGTTTGTCTCCCCACTTTAAGAAATGTCATTTTAATACTGGCTATGGGAGGAAAGGGGGAGCTCTGCAACAAGCAGGCTGTGGTGGCAGCAGCTCTGTGAGGAGCAGACTCAAAAATAATGTGGTGAGAAAATCAGTCTGATTCCAGTGTAAAATGACCCAAATTTGAAATAACACTGACACCCTGTGGAGACGTGTGGAGGGACAGTCTGCAGGTCTTGCTGATCCTTGTTCCTGATACTATAGGCCAGTAATTAGACTCCCTCACGTCCTCTTCTAGAGAAAACTTTAATTTTTCCAGTGAAAAGTTTAATTTTTTTCCAAGTCCAATTAAAAAATAAAAATCCTTTATACCTTTTCTATTAGGAATAACTCATAATTTTTTTTAAATCTTGTAGCTAAACCCACAAAAGCTCATTTTGCCAAAAGAGATGATGAGGAATATTCTACAAGATCTGAAGAATGTACCTGTAGTGGGTTGAGTTTCCCAAAGGACTTTCTTCTGCACAGCTAGAACCATACGAGGGAGCTGCTTGTTATTGCTGCAAGTCACTTAGTTGACTGTCTGGCTCTTAAGAGCGTGTCTTAAGATGTCTTACTGCATTTGTGTTCTGGATTTACTTCTGGGCAGAGAGCATCCCAATTAAAAAAGAGGTAAGTTTCCCTTTTCACTCCAGTTGAGCACAGGATCCCCATTTACATGCAGGGTTAAAGATCAGAAATAAGCAGATGGTTATCGAGGAGGCTCCTGGTGATGTGAGCGCAGCCAGGCATTGCACGGGAGCTGATGGCACGCTGAGAGCACTCCCGTTTCTCATATGCTGTCTGAAACACAGTGAACCTGAATGCTGGAAGTGCACTATTCACCTCGGGAATTGTCTGGTCTAATTAATTTCCTCCAAGGATGATAACGTGTTTAATTCTGTTACGTTTGCATTGCAGAAGGGAAAACTGTTTCTAAGCCAGATTGGGCTAAGCAGGGACAGAATGTGCGGCAGAAATGAGTTGTCATATAAACTCAATGGTTGCTAGAGCTGTTTGCAAGGGTAAGTTGATCTTTGGTTTTGTGGGTAAGCAAGGTTGGATACAGTTAGTGTTACACGGTGTTCAGGAATCCTTTTCCCACTGAAGGAATGATGTTGGTTGATCGGCCTTAGTGCTAGACCCTCGCTCCGTCTTTGGAGATGCCTTCCAACCTACAGGAAGTTCAAGCTCTAGCGTATCAAGGGCTTTGAAGATACCATCTCACTTCTCAAAACAAAGGATATAGCTCCAGGACTGTGGCCAAATTGCAGGATGGTTTTACTTAACTAACTAGCCATGTCAACCCTCCCTTGAGCTCAGTACTTTCATCTCAGCTGAGATCAATATTTAATAAGCTATGCAAAGCTGCTGCGTGGGGTAGCGGTAAGCTGGCCAAGCAGTTGCTTCATTTTCAAACAGGAGCCCTATCTCAGCAATCGGTGAAGGGATTTCTGTGCAGACCCAGAATGTCTGTTTGTAAAAAGTTTTGAGATGAAAAGTGTTCATAGACATTTAAATTCTTACCGATGGATCCAGCTTCCAAGACTGGAAAGGCTCATGGAAATAGGATTAAAGACTCAACATGTGAATAGCTTAGCCCCAAAATGGCTGGGCTTGCTCTCTCCCTGTGTGTCGTGTTGTCGTCCCCCCCAAACCCCTCCTGGTTGTGCTCCAGACACAGTATCTGCAGCCCTGCCAGCTGCAGATGGGGTAACGCATGCTCCCCCTCCGCCAAGCCGACTCTGGCCCCGAGGGCTGCCGTTCATGGAGGGGTATTTCCTTTTGGTAGTCTTCTGAATTTATAGCCACCAAACGGTGCTACAGCCTTCTTCTGAATGAAAGGGGAGAGATAAATTCACCCCATATTCTGCAGCAGTTCCTACAGCCCCAAAGGGAAACCATCAAGAGGGTTATCTGTAAGGAAGTGTGTCGACCCGTAACCATGGAGGACAAACAGCATCAATCACTCCTTATAAATAAAGTTTAGGTAAGTTTGGGTGATGTCCCGTCTCACCAGGAGAGAAATTGGAAGCCTTTTTCATGAAAGGAACTCTCTTTCAGCCCTAGAACTACAGCTGTCATGTAAGCAGCCAAGTTGGGGTCAAGATTAAATTACTTAAAAAGAAAAGTTCCCCACATCGGTTCTCAAGCTTGTGTTTAGGATCCTTGCTCTGACTTCTCTCAAAATGGCTGAGCACACTTTCAAAAGGCTCACGTGAAGAATGAAGGACTTTCATACCGGGAATCGGATAAAACAATCATGCAGATAAAAAAAAAAAAATCCACGTGACTCTGCTGACAGCCTGAAAAAGTGATAGGAAGAACCGTAAGAGCCTCTGTACAACTTACTCAGTTTGCTCTAAAGTCAGCTAGTTATTGTGTAAATAACTTGAATTATTTCAGGCTGACAGAAACATACAAGAGAGGAAGAAATATATTCAAAAGCCTCCCCCACCTGGCTGGTATGTCATCGTGGCACAGTGACTTGTTTTGACCTCTCAGTTGAACAGGGCTTGATTTGTATGAGAAGCTTGAGAGTACTATTGTTTTAATCGAATATCTCTAACACTTCTATTATTTCTAGTGAGAAAGGGAAAAATCGCTGTACTGTAGGTATTGCTCCTTTTCTTTGGCACCATCTCGCCCTGTGGAGTTTGTTTTCCAAGCAAGGCAGCCCCTCTGCTTCCTTGCTTTTTCCCAGGCTGTGCTGAACCCTAACCTTTTAAACAAGGCTCAGAATAATGCACACAGCTTTTATTCACTGGATTCTACCCTGTAAAAATTGATTTTGGCCACTGATGCTTCATGAAACAACCAAACCGGACTTGCAGTTTAATTTAAAAATCCTCTGAGTCAAAATTAAAAAAAAAAAAAAGAATTTTAAATCTTTCATTCCTTTAGTGCAAAACATAAAAGCACAGAAATTTAACTCCCTGGATTTTGTTTTTGCAGTGACTGAACTGACCAATTCGAAATGGCCACTCCAGTGCTGTTGTCAGGTTTTTGGTGTGCATGCAGCTCTGATGAGATTTTAATAATCCCCGTGTTCTCCCTCTTCTCCCGCACAGCCTCTGGTGGGAAGGATGCAGAGGGTCGTAGTTGTGCTCCACGGGAAACCCACCCCAACCAATGTCCGGGTTTCATTTAACTGCTTTGTTTTGTTCTTCCAAGGGACCAGGACTCTTCCTCCTTGCCAGGAGGAGGTTTGATCCATAGTGAGCTGGCTGCTGTTCCACCGGGGGACGAGGCTGGGATTCTGTGACTCCCACGCTGGAAAACAGGCAGGAGCAGGCACGGGGCTGTCGAGGGTACGCACAGACCTGCCGGTGGGGAGGCAGGGAGTATAAAATCAGCTTGCGTAATGCAAATTTGTATTGCTGCGCTATTCCCTTACTAGCCTTCCTGCTCAGGTGGGGAGGTGATGACTTAGTGCTGCTTGTCAATTATACTGCAAATAAACACTGCTTAATTTGTAGTGACATTTAAAAGAAATTAAGAAAGTTAAATGTTAAATGTATGCGTTTGTCTTTCCAGTTGAACACAGTTTTGGAGAAAAAAAATCCCAAATATTTAATTATAAAAATTACAATCTAATTGTACAAATAAGCCTGACACTACTATAAAAAGATTTTCAGTCTCTTGTATAACTGCTTTAACTTCATGCTTCAGGGTGTGGTGCTCTATTAAAATATTAACACACGTAGTTTCTTGTTATAACTCTTCTACCTACCCAGCATTGTCTGGGGAGCAGCTGGGGTGTGCATTTCCTAATCTGCTTCAGGCAAAATCACCCAAGGGTAGCTCAAAGCACCTATACAAAATAGCTCTGAATTTTTTTTCTTTTCTTTTTATTTGGTGATCTTGGCATGAATCAGGTATAGTTTGAACACCGCAAGTAAGGACAAGGTGTTAATTTAGACACCCTGTTGTGTGCAGCAAGCAGTTTGAGTTTCACTGGCTTTTGGGGAGCATCGGGAAATTTTCCCCAAAGCAGCATCCCGTCCTTCCCTCTGGACAGGTCCAGGAGAGAGGAGCAAGCCCTGCCAGGCCTGTCTGCTCCTTAGGTGCCAGCAAATCTGCTGTCAACTGATTAGGTCACCTAGACTGAGTCATCATGTGTCACACGTGCTTTTTGTGTTTGCTTGGGAGACTCCTCCGTGCTTTACACATTGTCCAAAGCCCAGATCCCATACATCTGATCCCAGTACTAAAGATCTGGCCTTTTTGACCATATACTGAGGGACCCCTTTGCCACTTTCTAGTCACGGTGAAAGCTTTCTTGTGGCACCTTTCCACTGAACAATGACCTTGTGGCCCTTCCTTTTGCCTATGTGTAGCACCACAAGGAAGGCATGGGGAGGGTGGCCACTAGGTTGCATTAACCACCATACTAACATGATGGGATGCAGCCAAGCCTGGCAAGATGGAGAAGACCCCGTGCACGTTAAGTGCTCCTGAACCCACCTGCCCCATCCTTCCCCAGGCTCTGCCTCATCTCTGCTGCCCACAAGCGTTGAGCTGGTCCCGCTATTTCAGGTTCTTTCACTGTTCCCGTTTCACCATATCCAAGAACTCCTCTTCGGAGGTAAGTCAAGGCATCGATACCTGTTCTTCTCACCACTGCCTAGCAGGGAGAAATACAGAGTTGGGGGTAGCACCTATTTAGTTGGAGAGTTTCCATCCGAGAGCCTGTGCTTGATACCTGACCTCAGCGTCACACTGTCTGAAATTATTTCTGTAACTTTAGCTTGTTGTTTCCATTGGCACATGGTTTTATTATACACAGATATCTTCTGCAAAGCGACACGTAAGATGCTTCGCTGGGTCTAAGTGGTGTTCTTGACTCAGGAATTTCTTTTGTATTGTATAAATCTTATTTCAGTCTGTTGCCAGGATCACACACCTCTTTGAATAGGAAGATCTGTGCAGCATCTGGTGACAGCGTGTATGTTGATTTAAAGCTTTCTCCTTCTGAGCACGCAGAGATTTTCCTGGAGCAGATAGAATTATTCAACAGCCTCTCTGGCTTCCTTCCCACACCAGCCCCAGCTTTTGAGATGGTCCTTTGACCGCTGTTCCCCACTCAGACCTTGTTCTCCAGACTGAGACAGTCCTTGTTCCCATGACCTACAGATTTTGTAGGCAGCCCCAGCTCTATCAGCTCTTGATCCTCCTGGAGTCCGCTGTCTCCTTGGCAAGGGATAACGGAACTCTTCTGCCTGTCGGCTTCGGAAGATGATGGCCCATCGTGACTACCCTGTCTCCTCCTGGTCCCTCTGCCATCCACCATCCCCAGCTCCATGGCTTGTCCATAACCTAATCCACTTGGCCACTTCTAGCTCTTAATGTTTCTATAGCTGTAGTCAAGTGCTCAGCACTTAAATATTAATGTGCTAATTAATAATAAAAACCATAATTGTAGTTGGGTTTAAAATTTTAATTCGGTGAGGAGTTAGCAGAGATGCAGTCTGTAACAATGAAACTGCGCTATTAATATATATATATATTTAAGTATCTTTCCCTCTAGCAATAACATTGCACAAGGGAAGTATCCTGTGTTTGGATGTCTGTGAAGATGTTTGCTTGCGAGGCTTGGGAGCTTGGAGCAGGAAGTCATAAAGTACTAGGTATGATTTTTTTCAAAGGGGTTTTAAAAAGTCCTGTTAAAAAAGGTTTTCATTCCTGGGCTTAAAAATGGAGGAGGGGAGGGGAAAATTCCTGGAAAGAAATATTTATTTTCCACTTCAGACAGGCCAGTCTGCAAATGCAGTATTTGTTGCAGTCTTAAAGTAGCCGAAGGTATTGCATTCAACTATGTTTATAAAGTCACAGCGAGCCCATGATAATGAAAATAGCGTTGTTAGGATGCATGGTACCAAACAAACCCGGGATGCTCTGCATAGGAAAGGTGAGATCCATCTGCAGGATGAAAAATTCCCCACCAAATTCTGTCCCTCTCTCTGCGAGGGAGTGCTTTCCAGCACCACAGAAAGAAACTTTCTTGGGCTTAGGAAGGAGTCGGTGGAAGCCAGCCGGATCGGGACATAACTGCAGTGCGTCTCTCAACAAGCTCCCCTCTTTCCTGACAGCCGATCCCACGTCTGCGTTCCCACCGTGCCTGGAGGTGAACGCCTTCCCTTGCAGCACGGAGGAGGAGAGCTGAGGGATGGAGCTGCTGCGTAGCAGCCCGCTTCCTCCACCATGAACTTCTGCGATGGAAATCGTGTACTTCTTCTCCTTGCCCTGGTAACTGAGGTCTGGCGCTCCCTGTTTCTGGCTGGGCCTGCAGACCCGCTTCATTCGCCCCTCTCACCCAAGGGTAGGGAGTGGTTTGTGTAGGAGACCATCTTCCAAGTCTATATGCAGGAGGCTGCTTCTCCCTTTCCCTCACCCAAACAATAATAAAAAATAATAGTGTTTAGTCTTCGGCAGCAATTTGTGCAATAAAAAGCAAGATGCAGTTGAGGGAGACCTGGATGGTGGGTACCGGGTTGGTGAAGAACTACGGGAGGTGCCCTCAAGAGCTCTGAAGAAAGGGGGGAGAGTGATCTGCCATGGTTTGATGGACCGACTCCAGGAGTAAGTGGAAATAGGGTGGGCAAAAGGTACAAAAAATGATCAGGAACAGCAAGTGGAGCAGAAACAACGGAGATAGTGTTCCGGAGGGTGAGGAGCCATGGAGGAACAGGATGTATAGGCTGTAGTTATGGAGCGCGTACGGTGCCTGTGTGCCCCGGGTGGTGTGCGTGACCGGAATAGCTGTGCCTTGTCAACCCACTGCTCCGCCATGTTTCTTGCTGTAAGGTTTCTCTGAGAACATTTCTGTGCTGTTCAGCGGTGACTCCTGCTGAGAGGGGTTGGCCTGGCACCAGCTGCACCTTCCCTGCCAAACTTCAAGTAATGCCTGCTGAATTAAACCCACGCTGCAGTCTTACTTTTTATTAGGAATGTGTAAACACAGGGGGGAAATTAAATTAATATATGATTTGCGATAGCGTGGACATAGACATTCAAATTCCATTCATGCTTATAGTTAAATTTTAAAAGGAGGTACATTGTTTAGGGCTGTATTTACTCCTACTGTACGGTGTAATGGGACCATATCGTATAGTCATAAGACTTTACCGTATAATACAGTATAATAGGGCTGTACTTCTAAATTCACGGAAGCCAAATACCTCTGAATATTGTTGTGTGGTGTTGCAGGAATCTTTGCCGCGGAACGCCGCTCACGCAGAGCGCTGCTGCTCAGTATTTTTAATATAATGTGCCGCTTCCCTTTGATTTCACCCTAAAACGCTTGCTCCTTCCCCCGGAGCGACAGAACGCCACCCGTCCCCCGGAGCGGCGGCTCCCGCTCCCCGCCGGGCAGGACGGGGTTAATCCCCGCTCCCACCCCATTGGCCGGCCGGA
>NW_008824411.1:7612209-7616649 GCF_000699105.1 Pygoscelis adeliae | reverse complement strand
GCGGGTCTCTGTGGTCGGCGTTAGCAGCGCGCTGAAAGCCGCACGGCTGGGTCCTCCGCACGTAAGACGTGTTGGGTCTTCGCAGATCCGCCTCACTGGAAATACCTCTACGGTTGTGGAAGATCGGGTTCCCAAAATACCTCCCGATTTCGTCCGTGGTCAGTTAAGGACTTCACGGACATCGCTATAGCAGACGTGAATGTTTATCTGAGCTCTTACGTTTCCTTCCTCTTCTGGAGCCTTGCTTTCAGATGGGAAAAGGACCCCGCACAGCTGTGAAGCCTGCTGCCTTTCTGAGGACGTACTCACGCGTGTGAATAGCCGTCTGCACAATGGACCAGCTCGCTGAGTACCACTTGCACCTTAGCTAAGGTCATTGTCAGGTTGTGAAAAATAAGATGCGTATTGTTGAGCAGAAACGCCAGTTGTAGTTGTCAAAGCTGTGGGTTTAACCATTTTTAAAGGATATCCGTCTTTAGACCCTTTCTGTATACAGATGTCTATAAGCAGTGCAGCTGTTTTGGTTCATGCTAGCTGAGGCCCTGGTGCTACAATATACATCTGTGCTTTAGGGTCTGAGCACACTGGGAAAGCTGTAAAATTCTACTCTTGCAGTGAATTCCATGTGAATAGATCCCACCTGGTACTTATTACAGAACAGGGCATTAATACTGTGGTCTTATTTTAATTTGAAAATGACTGCACGCACCTCTTATGTCCTTAAGTCTGACCTACTTAGTTGCAACAAGATTTGTCTCCAAAATCTCGGGAGGGTGAGGTGGGTTTTGTTTTCTCACACATTTAACAAAGTTGGCAGCTCAATTCTGATACCAAAATATCTTGTCCCCTGGTTCGTTGTCCGCTGCCTGTCTTCCTGGGAGTAAGGGAAATGGATTGGCGCTATCTTATAGCAGAGACAGGCTCGTTGTTGCTAAATGTCAGATGGATATACAGATCCAGGTTGAGTTTTTGGTGCCCATCTTAGGAATGAACTGAATAAATGTAAGAATGTCAAGTTGAGAAGGAAAACTACAGGATTTTCTCACTGCTTTGGCTTCACTTCCAAGCTGAACAAGGCTCCCTAAAACATCTCCAGCTCGCTTTATTGTTATCGTGTGTCTGCCCGTGATGATCAGGTGGAACTTCAGTACTGGGACGGGGGCAAGGTGGGGGTATTTCCTTAGTATTGAAACTGGCATGTTTTCTGATCAGGTCCCAGCACCCTCCACTTCGGTACCCTCGGCTCCTGCCCATGTCCCATACCGTTTCACTTCACAGTACTTCCAATTCCTTCCTTCTTGTACAGCGTTTCCAGCTCCCTCCGTGTACCAGCTGTGTGCATGCTGGTTGCCCAGATGGCCAAGGCGAACAGACAACTGTTGAGCTAACGCTGCAGCCTTTCCCTCAGCGCTCCCCAGCTGCCAATTCCCCATAAACACATGAACTCTGTCTTCAAAACACCTACTGTTCTCTCAGATGTATTTGAAATTAGCCAATGGATCCAAAAGCTTACCGGTGAAAAGTGTGATTATATAAACTTTGTTTCCATAGGAAACTGTGCTTGAAGGAAGGTCGTTCTGTGAGGAGAATTAACGAAGCCTGGTTTCCTGGGGACTTGTTTGCCACATCCTACCATAGTAACTCCTGCCTGTCTCCTAGCATGCTCAGTCCCCTGGTAGCCTCCCTCTCCCCAGGACTGCACCCAGGTGCCGCCTGTGTCCTGATCTGCCCCGTCTTTATTTGTGCAGCCAGCTGAGTCAGGTGTTCCTGTTTGCTGAGCGGCCAGCCGGCTGCTGGTAAAGGTTGAGGATATATACCGAGTTTTCCTTGGCTTCTTGAGGCTTCTGTCCTCCATCTGGCCAGTTGTTTTTGTAAAGCTCATGGATTTATTCCCCTGATAAATTTGGCAGAACTGTAGGTAATGGATTCTAAAGTTAGTAAGGAACATAATGAGGCAAGGTGGACGGACAGATGGACAAAGTGATTTCATTTCTCTCAGAAGCGTGAGAATATGTCAGGCAGCTACTGACTTTTATGGTTATAGGTATAGATAATGCAGTGGTTAAAATGTTTGTGATCTTTCGTATTTTGTCTACACTGTAGCTCTCAACCAGGGGTGCAGTTGTGCATGTGGAAAGGAAAGTTTGAGCACAGACTGTTGCAAAGATTTTGCCTATAGATAGCGGGGGGTTTAACAGAAAAAGAGATGGAGAAATAGCAGACAAGTAAATATGTGTGAAGCCTTGTCCACTGGATTACTAAACTCGTACACAAACCAGGCAGCATATAGAGAGTGGAAGTGACAGAATGAGTCTGAAAAATCTGAGCAAAGGTCTGTGGGAGCCTGCCTGTGAAAACTGAAATAACAAGGCTTACACAGAGAGGGAAAGCATGAGCTACCAAGGAGTTAGCCAAAGAGGGGAGGATACGAAGAAAGATTGATCTGGTGAGACTGAAGTACATTTTAGGAAGAAGAAAATGTCACTACTGTGTATACTGTTTCTTCAAGACATTTTCCAGAATTTACTGGAGAACTTTTAAAGTCCTTTTCATAGGAGATCCCAAAAGGCATAGTGTATTTAGGAAGAGAAAACCTGCATTTAAACAGGAGTTAGAGTATACTTAACCGTATTTATTTCAGATTGGCATCTGTTCAAGCTATGATTTTTTTTGTATCCTTGTGCTGGCAGACCAAACCTTTGCCTGCCCTCAGACCTTATTTGTCATTTGGAGCATAACAAAGTCCTTGCAAATTGTACACAGGTATTTTTGAGATAGCAGCTTTCTAGCTTTATGATATAAAAATGAGATTATGATACATGATACAGTGTTGGTCTCGTGATTCTAATAATTGTTTTCTGAGATATGGTCCTCTGCTAACTTCGTAGGCTGCTTACAGTAGCTGTGATTTTGCTGCTGTTTGTAGCAGCTGAGTTTCACGCTGCTTTTAGAACTGGGAGTAAAGTGGTATGATGTTGGTATTTAATGCCAGTGGGCGTGCTTTAATTCAGCCATTTGTGTGCACAGTGACCCCACCGCGATATTTAGAAGATGCTGTTATTTGGATATTGACTTGGAAGACTTGTTAACTTGCTGAGAATACAGACCTGGCTGTAACGAGAGACAAAATTTATCAGGAAATAACCCTGAAGAGGTAGTGAAAAACTAGAAGCATTTCTTAAGCAAACTTGCCAGTTGACTACACTGTTAAAAAGCTGATATGGTTGTTTATTTCTGACTATTTTCTTTTCCTCGTTGATCAGGGGTATGGTAAATTGGTAGAGGGAAGTGGGTTTTTCTGTACTTCTGTGACATAGAGATGGAGTTTGGGTGGTAAAGCAACAGAACTCTTTGGATTATGTCTTCTTTTTTGGTAATGGTAGCTGGAGATAATGCTAAGCAGAAGCTCAGGAAAAAATAAAAGAAAAAAACAAAACAGAACACTTTTAGAGTTACCTGAGTTTTTGGTAAGAGATCAGTGGCTGCTGCCCAACAGCAGGAGGGAATGTGTAGGGACTGTAGGTATACAGGGATTACTCTGTCACTGTATCATGTTAGCTCTGGTTGGAGGCTTAAAACATGTTTGACTTCTGAAAACTTTATTTGGGTTTTTCCTTGTCTGATGCCTTCTGGTTCAAAGAGCATCTGGTATCATTTTGTGCATCACATACTCACACGACTCTTATGTTTTGTTATTATTTCGTTTGTTTCTGTGGCTACCTTTCCCATCTCTGTCCTCATTCCAGGACCAGCTTCACATTTCCTGAGCTTTTATAATCCTCTTTTCCAATCCAAGTCACTTCCAAAGACTTGTCCTTTTCTTGAAATTAACTTCTTCCAAAACTGTGTAAACATTTTCTTACAACACTTCAACACTGTCACTCTTGCCATCTTCAATTTAAAACAATAAAGCTTAAGTTCTTGCTCTCCGCGGTAAACTTCTTCATGAAGGGATGCATTTTTGTTGGCTCATACAGCAAGGACCGTAATGTTGGCACCTAAGGAGTAATGTGCAGGCTCTGCAGCTAAGCGTGTGAAATCGATTGCATAGCAACCTCAGGGGTGTCGTGTTTGTTGGAGAAAAGCAGCTGATGACTCATCTCGGCAGATGTCAGTAAAAAGTCAGAGCCAACTCACCTGCTTAAAGCTACAGAGAGCAAAATCAGGGTAGGGGTTTAGTTGGGATGTCAGGAGTAATTGTGTAACTTCGGAAGAAACGTTGGGTGAGGATTGGTTGTTCAGTTAAGGGAATTACTGAAATGTCTTATAGCAAATTTTTTTTTTTTTTAAATTCTGTCTACATCGTTGGAGGTTTTCAGCCAAAATTAGTTTCAAAGCTGTCACAAAAGATAAACTAAGTGACCTTTAGTTTAAGTGGTGGCTCCAGTTATATTCTCCTCCCTCCCGCAAAAAGAATACCCCTAGAGAAACTCAGCATTC
>NW_008824411.1:7588334-7612155 GCF_000699105.1 Pygoscelis adeliae | reverse complement strand
GCTCCAGAGGCATGAAACATTTCTGTCCTGTGCTTTAGGTGGCCAACACTGGGCTGTGAGGCTTTTTTAAAATCTATGTGTATGTGTGTACGTATCTCATAATGAGAAGTAACTGTTCTGAAATGAACCGTGTTCTTCCGTGTAACTTTTTCCAAACTCTGATGGATTTTAAAAATGAATGAAAGCAGATCTTGATAACAGCAATGTTCAAAATTATTTAGGATTACTAGTTTTAAAGAAGTGAAATTATGAAGTTACAATGAGAGGGTACAGTTACAGCCTGATCTGCTTTGCTTGCTTTCTTAGATTCAAGAACAATACTATTATTTAGGGCTCTCCTTCTGGGTGAGTCTGTATTTGCAAGAACAAGGGCTTTCAGGTCAGGTGCATCTTCCTTGTCTGTGCTTCTCATTCTCATGCTTGCAGTGTGTAATATGCCGATTGATGTGCTGTTTGGAGAAATACAGGCTACCTAAATGGAACTGAGATAAACAATAGTATGTTTTGATTCCTATATAAACATGTGATTTGTTGTCTTTCACTATTAGCACGAGCACTTATTTTCCACTAGATTAAAATCAGTATTACATAGTTAACAGGGGACCGTAGTACTAGTTTGAAGCATCCCTGAGACTTGGTAGCCTTCTTTCACCCTACCCTCTACCCTTCATGGGGTTTTTGTGTTGCTGTAAGTGGTTGCTATTAACATTAAACCACTTGTTCACATTTCAGTTTTAACTCATTGTCATTAGGAGACTTTCACTTTCTCTCCTGCTTCAGCAGACAGGTTTTATAGGAAATATGTAAGAGGCAAATGTGTAACGTGGGAAGGGCCAAATGGAACTGAGCTGTCACCTGAGGCGGGACAATGATGGCAAAAAAATTCAGATGGTAAACAGGGTTAAAAGCCATGCTTCTGCATTGTCAGAGTGTGTCACCTGTAAGTTGAGTGGTGCTCAGCTTGGTCGCTGTGCAGAAAAGAGTGGTTTTGAAAATAGGAAGATCTGACAGTTTGTTACCAAATTTCCACGTCCCTCTTGGTGGGCTCTTTGTGACTGTTTCTAAGTGGTTCAGCTGCTTATTCTTTGTTGGGTGGCCTGGGCTGTAGTTTTACCTGCACTAGTGCTGCTGCTGGGAGAAACACTTGTTCTTGGCCTCGTGGTGTGCCTTTCTCAGATGCTTGTGAAACTATATTGGAAACCAGATTTGGGGGAAGGAGGGCTGCCAGAAATTAATAAATAAAAATGTTCAAGCTTTAACACTGATCAGGTCTTTCATGGAGTTCATTGCATGAACGTGGGAAGTATGTGGAAGGCAGGGCCATTCTTTAGGTGACAGTGCTGACTTGAGTAACTTAAGGTGCCCCTCTGTAGATAGGTAGGCTTTGTAGATACTTGATGGGTCATCTCCCACTATTGGAGCTGCTGTGCCACCCTCCCCTGTCTCTCTGACTTGCACCAGTAGTGGTGTTTTGTAGTCAGATGACAAACTGTGCGGTGGCTCAAAACCTAGCAGTAGTAGGTGGTTCACACACAAACCAAACAAGGTGGTTAATGTTTGGGTGGGTCAGCAACCTGGATTGTTAAACTATCTTGCAGCTGGGTTGTATGAGTGCTAACACTGACGCACAGGAAGGTGGGAGAGCCACGGGAAGGTGGGAGAGCCACGTAGCTGGGAGGTAGGGTGGGTCTGCTATAGACCTAATATAAATTTATTTAAGGTGCTGTGGAGTCATTCTTGGGCTTTCATGTGCTTTTATACTAGTACTCTTACACTGTGCCAAACCTGATTCTGCACTGATGACTTGCTCAAAGGATGTGCCTTACTGTCATCTGCTGTTTGCCACGGCCTCAATCTTCGATGGAGATGCACCTCAACGATATGCTCAGGCCTCTCAGAACCATTGTACCCTCCTGTGACCTTTGCAGGCGGGGCACGGTGTCCACACAGACAGTGAAGATGGCTGTGATCTGCATTTGGCCAGCAAGTCGTAGTCTGGCTGTCCTTTGGTTGGTGCTGGTAAATTAACTTAGCCTGTGCAGCTTGTTTTTCCAGTGACATGATTAATAATGACTGGTTTATACGCTTATTGTTAAATCGCATGAGAAGGCTTTTCTATATTAGTCCTACCACAGCTCAGGGTGCCATTTGTGGTTTCCATGATTAGCATAGCTTGTGCAAAGAGAAATCTCTGTTGACTCTGAGCGTTCCTCAGAGATGCGCCTTAGTATCTGTTTCCATTTGGGTTTTGACTATGTTCAACTAATATTGTGAAGATGTCTGTCTTCATAATTGAAACGCAGTTGATTGTGTGTTATGTGGTCCTTATATGCTAACGCTGTACTGGCAAAGGCTTGTTGAGGGGTGAGATGTGTCTTGCAGCCCATTGTGAATATAGAAACACAGATGTGGCTTTAACTGTGTTGTAGGTGAGGTTTCTGAGAAGAGGCAGTATTAGTGGTTTGGGTTTTTTTTTCTTGTTAATTTGGTGTTGAGATTACGGATATTTTGTATATTTTTTGTGGTTATTGGTTTTACAGTTGACTGCAGAAGACACATAGTTAACTGCAAGGAAGTATAGATGCCCCCCCCCCCCTTTTTTTTTCTTTTGTCTTTTTTTTTTTTTAAGAATGGAAAAAAGATGGGTAAATTATAGTGGCAGCAAATGAGAGGCAATAAACAAATTAAGTCTATTCTGTCCTTATGTGTTGTACCTTCAGGAAACCAGGCTGTGCAGCTATTCTCACCAATTGTTAGATGTTGGGAAATCTACCTGGGAGCTTTCTCTTCAGGGACAAATCTTTAGGAAACCAGAGGTCATGGGTTCTCTTACTAATGGAAAAATGTTTGTGAAATTGGAGCCATGAACTTAAACTACAATTCTCTGCAAAAGTCCTGCCCATGGTAGTTGAAGCTGTTATGATTTTAGCTGTGTAGAGATGCTATCAGGCAATTTCCCCTTCCGTGCAGATCACTGAAAGGCAACAGGAAGACAGCAAACCCCCTGTGTTTTAACAGAAATGTTTGGGCTTTAGGGTATAAGTGTACATAAATGCAGACTTATGCTTCAAGAATAACTTGATTTTGAGTTTGGTGGGATCTGCAGGAGTGCAGTTTTGTAAGTTTGTGTTTTTTTTATTTTTAGGGGTACCAGAAGATGCTTCAGTGGTGATACCTCTTTCACAATGCAAGTTATGAATGAAATTAATTAACTAACATCCCCTTCCTCACCCTGATTGCCGATAGACTTCCTGTAACGCTTGGAAGAAAGGGTCAGGGGAGAAGGGTTGAAGGTCATCATGAAGCTAAAGCAGCGAGTTGTGCTGTTGGCCATTCTCCTTGTCATCTTCATTTTCACAAAAGTTTTCCTCCTTGACAACTTGGACACCTCAGCTGCCAACCGGGAGGACCAGCGCGCCTTTCACCGTATGATGGCAAGCCTCCATGTAGAACTGGACCCCCGACTTGACCATACATTGCAGTCCCCTTGGGAAATTGCAGCCCAATGGGTGGTGCCCCGGGAGGTGTATCCCGAGGAGACGCCTGAGCTAGGGGCTGTTATGCATGCCATGACAACAAAGAAAATAATAAAAGCTGATGTGGGATACAAAGGGACCCAACTGAAAGCTTTGCTAATACTTGAAGGAGGACAGAAGGTTGTCTTCAAACCCAAGAGGTAAATATTGCCTTCAGTGACTGAATTAATAACTGCTTTATGTATAATTCCTTTTATCTCCATGTTGTTGCATTAATGTTTAAGTTACAAATTTACACATAAAGGGAACGACCACTCTGTTATCTGTGAGACAGACAGTATAGAGTCTTGCTGGTCCTCTAGTAACATTAGGTTGCTGTGCCAACTGTCTCTCAGGCTGTATAGCTTTGATGCTCAAAACAGCCTGTCTTTAGGTTAAAAGAATAATCACTGTATTCAGTCCTGAGGGAACGTTGGTTAAACCTGATGTTTCTGATCAGTATCTTCCGGACTGTGGAAGTGCAGGTTCTGGCAGTGTAGAGGCAAGTCTTGCCTACTCTTTCTGAGCAGGGGTCACGTCAAACTGCCATGAGAGAATACAGTTCAAGAACAGGGAAGGAGTGAAAGTTGACAGTGGTCTTAAAAGTAGATCTGGGTGTCTGGTGTAGCTACATGAAGATTGTAAAAATGGCTTGGTAGGTCAGAGTGAAAGCCCCTGAGTTTCATGTCTGCCAGTAGTGAATACTGGAGGAGCAATGTAAGAATGGGCGGGTAGTGATACTTCCTTTGAATGGTCTCTATTTACGGTGATCCACAGCGAAATTTGACATGATTGAACATTTATGAAGAGTCTTGTGCACATCTGTAAAGCTTTTTGAACTGTTTGCCTTCAGGGAAAAGGAGAAGAAAGAAAGATGTAAAGAAGTAAGGCAGGTGTGTTTTGTGGGAGTGCACTGCAAATGTAAAGCGTTGTCGTCACAGAATGAGTACCTCTCTCTCCAAAGGATATTGGGTTGAGCAAGCATGAAGTTTTTCTGTCATGTTAATGAATTATTAGAGAATGAGGAAAAAAAAAATCTGCCCTCCACTTCTTGAATTCGCAGCCCTGTTTCTGTATAGTCAGTTACTGGTCTGGCTGGAGCTTCACTGTGGGGCTGGGCTGTGTTAAAACAGTGTGAACCTTTCACACAGAAGTCTTGGTGGTACAGCAGGCGGCTTGTCCAATAAATGCACTAACAAGATGTGGCATTTCTATAGTGCTTTCTGTATAAGTGAGTGCTGTAAAGCGTTTCACCAAGCATTAAATTACATTCCCATAATGGAATGTCTGTGCAGGCGAACACAGTGACTATGCTCCATTAAGGACATGTGCAGCTGGGACTGTTTGTAGGCGTGCTAGGCAGTTTATAGGAGTGCTAGACAGTATGGCCCTAGCCATACTGGTAGACCCATGTTCTGTTTGTGACTGCTGAATAGGTAGGCTTGTAGGTAGAGTCTTGTTCTGTCATTGCAAGATGGTCTATTTAACTAGCTTTTGACCTGAAAGGTATGTCAAAGTTACTGCTAAAAACCTTTTTGAGAAAACTTACTGATTGGGAAAGAATGAATTCTCTTGTTACCTTTGCTCTAGAAAGGACTAGATGCCTGCTGTACATGGAAGCAAGAATTTGGTTGTGTTTTACCAATAAGTTTTAGCTCTGCAGCTTTCAAAATGTGACCATGTTTTCAAAAGCCTGCCATAAGTACATACAAAAGACCTGACTTCAAGGACATGTTCTGAGGGTTAGCTGTCTCATTTCAAAATTACTTGAAATCCAGCCTAAGTTACTAATGATTAATAGTTGTTACCATCATGTGCTAGTGGTATATGTGAAATAAGATGCTTGTTTGGTTTAAGGTCCAATTTGGTGGGAATCTGTCAGATCCTCCTCCAAAAAACTCCATACTGTCCCGCACTGGTTAATTCTTTTGAGCTGCCTTGCAGAGAAGCTAAAGCATTTGCTCAGGCTGATGAAATGGACCGTCGGCTTGCCCCAGGTCTTCTCTGAGCAGGGTTAAAACATCAAAGTAGAGCACTGTGGCTTCTCTTATACTGTTGCTGCTACTGCTTGAACTTGGAGTCTGTTGGAAATAATCCAGTTTACACAATTTGATACATAGATGGAAAGGAGAAAATAGGTAATCTAATTTGGCCTTACTTTATTTGAAAATGTATTGCATTTCACCCATTTGCTCAGTATTGATTGTGATACTTTATGCTCATCTGAAGCATGCTTCTTAAGCAGTATCTAAACCTGGTTCAAATGTCACAAATCCCAGAATTTTGTGTTTGCCTTGACTATTTAAGTAACATCTATTAAAAAAGAAAAAACAAAGCCTACCACTTCACCAAAATATACCATTGTTGTTGTAATGAGTGTCTAATTTCTATTTCTTGCTGTTCATTATGTCTTTTTTCCACCAGAATAAAGGGTCTTTTTATATCCAGTATTGTCCTCAGGTTCACGCTTGCTGATCTTCTAGCTACTAAAGATTGCATTTGGCATTTCTTGCACAATATCAGATTGTATTTGCATGTTAATCTACAATCCATTCTAACCCCAAAATCGTTTGTGGAGTTGCTGCTTTCCAGTATAAATAGCCCCCTGTTCTGTAGCTGGGTCTGTGCTCTTTGTTCTTAGATGTGTCTTGGCATATGGTTGAATTCAAACTCATTAGTTTGAATGGGCACTGCTTCCCAAGCTCTTGAGACTACTGTACATGACTGACCTTTCCTCCTTATTTACTACTTCAGCAGTCTGTACGCTATTTAATCTCATTAATAATTTTTCCCTCTCCATTGGCAATCATTTTGAAAGTGACCCAGAGTCTGTTTAACTTAGTACTGTTATTGCACTTGTTACTCTGAACAGCAGAGTTGATGGGAATCCTGCATGAATCACTTTATTTGGCTTATTTCAATTACAGATATGCCAGGGATTATGTAGTGGAAGGAGAACCGTATGCTGGCTATGACAGACACAACGCAGAAGTGGCAGCCTTTCACTTGGATAGGTATGGAACTATTGGGTTACCTGGTTTTATTGTCTCTGGTAAATGCTTTTTCAGAGTTTGGGAAAAAGGGATCCCTTGAAGAACACGCCTCAGATGTGAGCTATTTCTAAACCTGCCAAGGTATCACATTGAAGCCAAAAATAAAAATTATTAGCTTTTTTGTGAAACTTCATTTTGAAGATCTGCACGAGATTCTATCATTTAAGATTTGTTTGAAAATTTCAAAAGGAGAATGAGCACTGAAACCACTGATATTTCATATTATATGTGAGAAGGAGCTTAGCCAAATCCTGTGGAAGAGTCTGAAATGCTGAATGTATGTCCTAAGTTTATGTCCAGTATGCTAAAAAGTTAAGTCTAATGTCTAGACTAACAGTTTAGTGTAGACTAAATACGAATCAATGCATTCTAGAGGAAAAACAGCTATTCATATATTAATTGTATTCAGGGGTATCCAGGTGGTTTTGTGGACCTGAGCTGGAGGTGCAATTACTAGGAAAAAAAACAAAGTTATGGGATATTCAAAGAATGGGACAGAAATTACCAAACACTGAATGTTGATAGTTATGAAATACGAGTTAAAGGTGCAGTTTCATCTAGAATAAATGAGTGCAGTCTTGGTCTCCTCACTGTAAGAGGACTGTGTTGGCACTTTGGAGAAGATTTCTGAAGATAATTAAAGATGTGAAACATTCTTATATGAAGAGACTTAAAATCATGGGAAAGGGAATAAGGAGGGACAAATATAATAAAGAATTGAATGGTTGAACTTAAACTGAGGTTTTAGTCTTCCTTTCCTAGTACATAAGTAAGAGTCTTGTCACTGTGACTGAATTCATAGGTGGTAAAAGATATGTTAGTCCTAATTCATCTGTGGAACTGATTGCACAGCCAATGGAAATTAGTAATTCTAGTTGTGTAAAACTAGTTGTGTAATACCCATCGCTGTTGTTGCAATCTTCAGGTAGCGGGCCAAAATCACGGTATTTTAAGACAAAAAAAACCCCAAAAACCAAAAAGATGTAGCCAGTTGTCTGTTGTCCATTTGTGCTTTCAAGAAAAATGCAGACTTGTGTTTCCCTGAAAAAGCAATGATCAAACATGGTAAAGTAACAATTCAAAGCCTCTTTCCAGTGTCCAAACCCCTCTTTCTTAGCTCTTCATTGCTTTTTCTTTGGCTGTGTTTTGGTGCTTGTTTCTCTGGCCTTTCTCCTCTCTTTGTGGATATGCACCTGCATATTCTCCAAGATTACCTAGCAGAAGCTACCTGCCCACATAACTTTAGCGTGTACTTTTGTTTTGAATGGTGACAGTTACATATTTTGTCCAAGGATGCAATTGTTTCAAGAAGTATCTGAATCATAATGTATGTTTACCACTAGTGGGGAGGCTGTGCTATCCAGGATACTGGCCTTTCAGCTATGGGTCTGAAAATACAGGGACAGGTTTTCCAGATCTAAGCTCTGTGCTTATTTTCTTGGAACACCTGCGTTTTCTCAAGCTGTACATAACTCTCTGTATTGGCTGTGAATTTTGTCTTTATGCATACATGATTTGTTCAGGCAGACATTTTGCGTTGCCCTTTCTTAGAGGTATTTTATACTTATGGAAGGGGACTTGCTCATTGAATATCTAAATAAATACTTTGCAGCTGTTAGAGTGACTCTCCCAGTATCTCTGTGGAATGTAGATTGTCCCTTTTTCAGAAGGGACAGTCCCTTTTCAGTCTCTTTTTCTGAGATGCAAAGAGTACCAAAAGTACATTAAGAGAGTTGGGGCTGACATTGTACTGATGTTTGTATTCCTCCTTTAAAATTCCGTAACAAATACCCAAACCATTTGCAGTCACAGAGCAAAGACTGTGGCAGACATGGGAGTGGAACCTGGATCTTGTGACTGCAAGTTTTATGATTATTCTTCCCACCTCTCTTCTTTTCCAGATGCTTCAGGCATTCAGTTTTGTTCTACCATTCTCTCTTCCCTTCTCCCCCCCATGCCAAACAAAGTAACTCCTAGATTGTTTACTTTCAAGTATAATTGAATTGGGCTTAAACATAACATTTTAATAGATAGTAATTCCCACGAGTTATAAATGATCTTTCCAGGTGACCAGCTGAAAGGCCATATGGTTACTGCTTCAGCCTGTACACAAGACAGATGATGGATATTTCTGGTATGAGGTCTGGTTTCTGAGAGTTGGAGCATGGTGCATCCTGTGTTGCTCTGCTGCGAATGCTCTAATAAAGGAGTGTCACTGATGGCCTATAAAGCAAGTTTAACATCCAGGCACTTAAGAAAAATGAGTTTCCTTACTTTGCCTTGGAGAAGAGAAGAGGTTGCTGCAGGGTTCCAACTTTGTTCTTTGGTCTCAGTCATCTCAATTTCAGACAGTGGCACAGAGACTGTGTTTTTGTTTTGGTTTATTTTAATATAGAGCTGCTGCCTGTGTTGCAAATTCTCACGTCATGTTTTTTCAACCCAAATCAGAATTCTGGGTTTCCGACGAGCTCCACTGGTGGTTGGCAGGTTTGTGAATCTACGTACAGAGATCAAACCGGTTGCCACAGAGCAGCTTCTGGGTACCTTCATGACTGTGGGTAAGTGGATTCCATGGATTGTGCAGCCCAGTAAAGAAAAACGTGTTTAATAAGGAAAAAGAGCCATGGGAATCTGACACAGTTATAGAACAATTAACTATGATACAGGAAGCTGGTAAGTCTCTTTCTGTGCCAAGAGAGATCGTAACACTTGTATAACCTCATTTGGCGGGGGAGGAGGACTCGATTTTCTCCAAGCAGTTTTTCCTCTGTAACTTCTCTGTGTTCCCTCATGCTGCTGTTACAGATGGGATTTTTTGAGTAAGAGTTTTCTCTCTGCTGTCAGAGGTGGTTAGAAAAGTCTATGATTAGTCCTGAAAGGAAAAAAATGGGATTGTGTTTAACGCAAACACAGTGGTGATTTGGGATAATTTATAGAGTTGATGCATCGGTTGGTGTTAGATGTTGTTTGTGCTATATCAGAGTCTGCTGAGCATTCATAACTAAATGTGTCAGAACTTCCGTATGTTGTTTACAGTAATAATGCTGTGAAGGGCACTTAATGGGAATTATTAATGTGAACTCCTACCAGGTGGTCATTAAGCACTAAGAAATGACTTATGCTGCAGCCTTAACTTCTTCAGGCTTTCATAAAATACCCAATTATTGCTCTTTTTTTTTTCCTAATAAGAAGACTCTAGAGATGATTGTTTATTACAGCTGATAAATATGTGTGCCTGTGTATATTTCTATTAGAAGCACTGTTAGTAGTTTCACCTACTAAGTTTGCCTAACACTTTCAGTTATAAGGTGTAACTTTCAGATGAGAGTAGCTCTGCCCTGGCAAACTCTCTTTGCATTCAGATTGGGTGTCTGCCTCAGGCAGACTTTACATTTTCTAATTTCAGCCAAGATAACTAAGCAGTTTTCTAGCAGAAATGCTGACTTGAAAAGTATGGCTCCAGAAGTTTTCATTGCCTTTCCTTAGATTCCTGGAACCACCTGTTCTGCAGAGCATGAACCAAAGAAATGGATGGATCTGGGGAGAAGATTGTGATCTTGTCAACCCAAATTTGACCAAGTTTCTGAGGTTTTGAAGAAAAGATAATCCATGCATACTCAGTGCAGATTTGCTAGAGTTGCAGCTAGAATCTCAAAGAATTCTGTCTCTTGCTAGACCTGCTGCAGGCCATGGATAGGAAGAGAGACTTGCAGGGCTTTCCACACAAATAAGTGATCTGGTCTGCTGCAAGCTCTGTGTTGTAAATGGTCATCTTTCTGATGTCCTCAAGTGGTCTGACTGTGATACTAGGAGCACAAGAGCCAGGTCTGGATGGAGGACTGCACAGGAGTGCTGGTTGGCTAAGGAATTGTGATGTGGGATTTGGGCTCATGGTGTAAGAACGGAAAGTTAAAAACACATCTGTCAGTGAGCTGGGCCTGGTTTGGGGAGGATGTTGGATGTAGGGCCAAAGGAAGAAAGGACAGGGAATAAGTGGAATCACAAGGAAGTAAGACATAGTTGAAGAATATTTTGGAAGAACATCTGTGAATATGGAACTGGAATTGACGTGGCAAAAGTCAAGTGAAGGCAGGTTAGAAGGGTAAAATAGAAAAGGTTAAGCTAAAAATGTTAATCTAGTGTAGATTACCGTACGCTACAGGCTACATAGGCCTTAATGGACTAAAGACTGCAGGGTTTCATTGTTCCTTTCCTGTCAGAAGACACACGTGAAACTTTTGACAGATCTGCGTTCCTAGGTCATATAAGAATGACAGCTTGTTTGTGTTTCCCCTGCTGAGTCAGCTTAAGTAACTGAGATGTGTGGCAGGCCTCGGGGCTCCAAATTCATTTGAGTTCTGCTTAGTCTTCTTTCACGTGTCTCTTTTTGGTCAACTTTTTCAAAAGAGTGAGAAGTCTGACACATGAAGTGTGAAATTTAAAAACCAAGGAGTGCTAAGGTTGCAAAGTCAAGGTCCTAAGGACTAGAAAGGGATCACAAAAACTTGTTGATAGTGCAATGTTGTATTAACTCTCAGTGTGATAAAAACATTAGAAAATATAATTACTCTCTCTTTTGAATATTAGTCTTCAACGTTGCTTTGAATGAATAGATGTCTGTTTAATCTCTTGAGCCTCTCCCTCTCAGAGGTAGGAAGCATGAGGTCAAGTGCAGTGAAATCCTATTGCAGGGAAGGCTCTGCTGCAACAATATGCTCCTGCATGCCAGTTGGCATCCCTTGGATTAAGTTCTGCTCTTTTGATACCTCTTTATTATTATTTTTTTTAAGGTAATAACACTTGCTTCTATGGGAAGTGCTACTATTGTCGGGAAACAGAACCAGCTTGTGCAGATGGAGACATCATGGAGGGGTCAGTGACCCTGTGGCTACCAGATGTCTGGCCTCTTCAGAAGCATCGGCACCCATGGGGTAGGACTTACCGTGAAGGAAAACTTGCCAGGTATGAGAACATGATAGGTTTATTCTTTATACATGATAATTTGTACTAGAATTACCCTTGCAATACAGTGGCTAATTAAGGAGCAAGTGTTCTCAAAACCTAGAGTTTTGCTGACAGCTTTCTTGGTATGACAGTAGAAGCCAAGAAGTCTAGGATGAGATTTAAATTAAAATGAGCAAGAAAGAAAGCTTCATTGTTTTCCACGATACTAAGTGCTGTCCTTTTTATATTTCTTGCCTGGAACATAACTCCACCGTACAATCACTCCAAGCTCTGAAAATCTTGGCCCTGGGCAAACCAAGACTCTTCTCTTGTGCCACTAGACCTTCTTCTGACACTGTGCCTCTCTGTGGCTCACTAAAATACAGTAGCACTGTGCTATTTTCTGCCAGACCTGATTTCACGGTCCTTGTAGTTTGTTTCAAAAGTTGTGGAGCTGGTTTAGCTTAAGTAGGTAGGCACTGAAAAGTTCTTTGCTTTGAATACCATCAGTATTTGGTGACCATGCTCAGCATCTAAAGAATGTTTTCAGAGAAGGACAAACATGGGATCTAGCAATCTTGTACAATAGATGTAGATGTAACATGTCCAAATATTTGGGTTATTTGGGTTGGAGATGTTTTTGCCATGAGCAGAGCAGATGGTTTTAAGCTTAGTAAATTTTTCTACATCTGTGTCCTGGACAGGTGACTAGAAAGTTTTTTAGTCCTTGATCTAAAATATCCATTGATTTCCACTGATGTGATTGTTCTCAGAAAGAATCTCATCCAAAGGCTTCATTGAATTGTTTTAGAGTATTGAACATACAGTTTGATTTTTGAGCAGCAGATGTTATCTCCTTTTCAACAGGTCAAAATCAGCTGTATTTAGTACACAGTAAATTGCAGTAATGAATTGACTGAATTTCTTGGAGATGGGGTGGTTTTTTTTTGAGAGGCTGTTTTTCATCATAAACTGCCTGCTTATACAGGAGTTTACCCTTATACCTATGCTGATTTGATATTTGCTGTATTTTAAACTTACTTGCTTTTGCCTCATTCAGATGGGATTGCATGGTTCTGTTGTTTTGCACCTTGTCATGTTGTGCTTTTCACTTTGGGAGCGTCAGGAGAATTAAACCTTCTAGATGTCATGCTCTCCTTTTTCTGTGTCTGGTAATTATGGAAAAAAATAACTGCAGGAATTTTTTTTCCAATCTAGCTGCTTCTACTCTGTCCTGAGTTGACCTTTTGAACATCATTCGTATAGTCACATTAGTGTACATAATTTTTAATGGACATGTAATAGATAAAATCCCTGACCTTTGAAGTCCTATGCTAAGACAATGTAAGTGATCAGAAATAAATGTCGGAGAAAGGTCTATCTTGAAAGACTGAATGAAAAATGAGAAGAGAGAGCATAGTATATCTGAAGAATTGTTGCAAGGAGATTAAGTGCTGATCTAAAGTAAAATGAGAGAAAGAGAAACACTTGAGGGAGGGAGGGAGGGGTGTAGCATAAAGGAAATGTATCCAGTACAAGGAGGAGTACATTCTGAGACTTTTGCCTTGTGGGTTTGTGCTGTAAGTTGAATGTGAGTTGGACCTTGATGCAAAAGAAAGAGGGAACTAGAGACAGCATTTGAGGAGTGTGTGTGACACACACACAAAACAATGTTAACAAAATCATTGAGAAGATAAAATTTTGTCCGCTCTGATTTGGGTAACTAGGATATTGGGAGCTTAGGCTCCAGACCTCTAGAAGATGAGGTGGGGTATGTGGCAGTTCTAGTAGTTAAATTCTGATCTTCTCCCTGCTTTTATGACTCTCTGCAATTTTGAGCATGTCAGTGAGTCTCTCCAGCTTGTGTTTCCTCCGTTTCTGTTTCCAGTTCACAGATGGTTTAAGGCATTTCCAACTTAACTGCTATTTTGTGAAGGATTGTTTCAGCCCTTACATGGAAGATGTTATAGATGTACTTGTTATTTAGGTTGACAGACAGAAAGGATATCCACCAGAGGTTTGGCTGTTTTGGTGGTGGTGTTGAATAGCTTTGGAAACTGTGAAGAAGAAAATGAGAAGATTTAAAATCCTAGCTCTGGGGAGTTGAGACATGACGTGTTATAAGACCACAAGTACATGCCTAGGTTATGTGTAGAAGGAGAGGAGAGAAAAGGGAAGCTTGAAATCTTGCCATTGAGGAAGGGGAGAGGCTCTGCAAGGGAAGTGGGGAGGAAAGAGATAACTTTGAGTGAAGGAGAATGAACACATAGGAGGCCCTTCTCCTCAGGACAGAGGAGGTCATTAGTAACTGTGAAGAGGTTATTTGCACTAGAAAGAAAAAATGGAAGAGGATCACTGAAAAGCAAGACTGATGGAAGCAGGTCAAGGCAATAGAAATAGACAGAATACTTGAAGTCCTTAGTTAGGAAATTAAGGGAAGCAAGTCATGATGGTAATCTTGGCATGAGGCAGCCTGACCACTGCTGAATTGTGAGCAGTGAGGAAGCAAAATCTGACCTTTTTTCCTGTAGGAAGATGATGTGTAACCTTGCACTGAAACTATAGCTTGCTCCATACGCTAGGGTGTTAATACAGGATTTACTCTTTTAATAAAACACTTCTGTCTAGCCATTTCTTCTTTATATAGCCTTGACTGCTGTGCTCACCTTTTCTTTACGCACTCATAAGTGAATGAAGGGGCAGCTATAAATACCGTTGGTGTGCAATGATGGAGCGTTCCTTGAAGATTTGATTTGTTTTCTCTTGGTGGCCCACAGGTGGGAGTATGACGAAAGCTATTGTGATGCTGTGAAGAAGACTTCGCCCTATGACTCAGGCCCCCGTCTCCTTGATATCATTGACACCGCCATCTTTGACTATTTGATTGGGAATGCTGACCGGCATCACTATGAGAGTTTCCAGGATGATGAAGGAGCCAGTATGCTCATCCTCTTGGATAATGCCAAAAGGTAAGGGAAATCCTGGTGGTCAGGCAGTGGTGAGCACAAGGACACACATTTATCTGCTCTGTATCTCTCTGTTTTCTCTCACTGATTTTTTTCATTAATACCTTTTGTGCTAAAAATCCAAAGCTCTCCTCCTTATCAGAAATTACTCATCAAATATTAGGGTCCTTTAAAGACTGTGATGCTTGCTCTGTGCTCTAGATACTGTGACTGCTTTGGGCAAAGTCTTACTCAAACTACAGAAACGCCCAAATTAGCACAGTATGACCTTTTTTTACCCAAGCAACTTTCAAAGGTTTGCTTATGTCTCTCCTCCTATCCCCAGAAAAGCCCCTCCCTTTTATGCTTTTAATTAATGGAAGATTAAAAACTTATGTTTTTTTATTTACCAGTGAGTATTAGTGAGTGCCATAGTAAAAGTAGATCTTTTCAAAATGTGTCTCTGAATAATTTTGTATTCCCTGCCTTCTGGATCTGTCTGTTCTAGTTTTTAAAAGGTTAAAAGTTTAAAATGGAGATAGAACTGATACTGAGAGCAAAATATGATGATGTCCTGAGCGTGGACATTAACTATTTTTGAAACAAAAATGAAGCATGTGGTAACTGAGGGAACTGACGAGAAGTCCTTCATGAGGCCAAACTTTACTATTAAGCGTATGTGTTTAAAACGTGAGTTGTTCTGTCTTTGGTATAGTTTTTGTATGTTGGCTGGTATAGTTTAAGTTAAAAATCCTATTGAAGATACAGCCTTGTTTAAATCATAACAATTTACTTGATTTTTCTTAAAAACAAAGATAACCAATTCCACTTTCTCATGATTTAGGCCAGAGACTCCCGATTTTTTTTTTCTGATGGGCACTACCACCCGCAGTAGCAGTGAGTTTCCCCTTCTGCGGATGACCGGCTTCTGATGGACCGGCTTCTATGGTTAGCTCTGGCGGTTCCTGTGCCAGGCTCTGCTCTGCAGTGGCTTTGCATACCACTTGTATGAAGTGTACACAGCAGCTGAGACCTCTGAGCTAGACAGATCCTTGAAAGGCTTGGAGTTACCATTTCTTTCCCCATTTGCGTTTCGTATAGTGGATTCCTTCCTTCCTTCCTTTGTTTCTAATTTGTCTGCAGTGGCTGAGTTGAGTATTTTGTCATTATGCATCAGCCTGTTCAGTAACACTCCTTCAGTTATGTCAGCAGGATGTGTTCCACCTTGGGACTGCTTAATTATTGCTGCTTTCAGACTGCTTTAGGTGAATTTGGCAAAAATTGTCTTTCTATAACGCTTTGGCAATGTGTTAGGAGGAAGTTAATGTATTAGTCACTGGAAGTGAGTATGGCAGTTGAAGGTCATGTTAGACTTTTCATTATGGTACGTGCTTATAACATTATGAAAACGTTTCTGGTGGGGCTTTGCAGGCCCAGAAGTAAATTGTTTCCTTGAAAGCTTAAGTAAAGTTCTTTCAGCTCCTTTGAGATGAGGGATGGGGGACAGTTTTTTCATAGAATCATAGAATATCTCAATTTGGAAGGGACTCATAAGGACCATAGAGTCCAACTCCCTGCTCCTCGCAGGACTACGTAAAACTAAACCATACGACTAAGAGCATCGTCCAGACGCTTCTTGGTGCTGTGACCACTTCCCTGGGGAGCTTATTCCAGTTTTAAAGCTACTAATAACAGAATTATTTGAGCAGAGTAATGTCAGACTCCTAGAGTAAGTTATCTTTATTGAAGGGAAAGTTCTTTGTTGAAAACAGTATTATGAGGGGGGTGAAACTATTAAAAAAAAAAAAAAAAAAAGCACGTTTAGATGAAGTTTGAAATACTATGAAGTCCTTTTGGCAGGCCTCCCTTAGAAAGTGTGATCATGAAATGTTAAAGTTGATCACCTTGTTTGTTGAACTGTTGATCTAAGCTTGGCTATCTGAAACAGCGCGTGGCTGCTATTTCATTCATTCCGTGTCCAACTGTGTTAGACAGGCAAAGCTCCCACTCTCTATGTCCAGAATGCCAACTGTTCCTTTCCCCTGCTTTGCAAGATGAGCTCAATTTCTAAACTCCTCTGAAGTTTGTTTCTAAGGTGCCTTGGTCTGATAAAGAGCTAGGTATGCTGATGTTGCTTCCATTTATCTGATACATTAGCTGATGCTGTTGAGAGTTATATCTGTAATTGGTCATGGCCTGTTTATATTTTAATTTAAATGATTTGAGCTGTTGGAGCATGAAATTGCCTAGTATTGATTTTTTTGAATTCTTTATAAATCTGTTGATGTTGAGAACAACATTAGGAGTTCAACTGGTTCACTTGGTTTTAATTTTGCTTTTCAGCTTTGGAAACCCTGCCCTGGATGAAAGAAGCATTTTGGCTCCTCTTTATCAGTGCTGCATGTAAGTGAAATGCAGGGATCACGATTGCTTTGCTTATGCAGTTGCTGCCCTTAGGTGTGCAATATAATTAAGTTTGAAGCCTGGCAACCTGAAAATGTTCACTCAGGTACATAGTGCTTTACTTTTTGGAGGTACTATTTTTGATGCATTGTCACTGCTCAAGAAGCTGAGAAATACATTTTTATTATGGTAGTAAATCAGACGGTAGACTGTAGGAAGTAGTCTTGCCTCCAGGTCACTGGTTCAAATCTACCCTTAGTCAGTATGACAGGTACTTTGCATCTGCAGCTGTCTGCATCCAGGTCCTGCCGAATAAAAGTCCACATCACAGTTTGAGTTCTCCCTGACAGAAGCTAAGGACTCAACGTGTCTGGCAACTTAACTACCTTCATTTCCAAATGCTCTTTCTAAAAGACTGCAGCACTGCTCAGGGTAGCTCTTTCAAAGTGAGGTTTGCAGGTTTCTTGCAGGATTTTGTTTCTGCTTTGGCCTTGTGAGCTGTGTTTTTGTTAGTTTTATTTTTAGAGGCTGTGAATTGTTGATTTCTGTTTTCTGTGGCCGCTCTCTCACCAGGCCATTGCAACTTCTCATTAACAAATAGATAAAAGTACCAGGAAGAAAAATATATATCTGTTTCCTGCATCTGTTATTTCAAGATAACATTAACTCCTTTAAACCTTCCAAATTAAGCATTTAGTTGAGAGTTCCTTGAGCCTGTCCTTGGAGGGTTCTGTCTCCCAGATTCCTCGGGGCCTGTGAAACCTGGGAACTCTGCAGAAAGCCTGAGCTCTCACCCCCTGCTTGTGCTAAGCAAGGCTTTAGGCATGCTACAGTACACCTGGCCTACATTCAGTAAGATTCTTTCAAAATCCGTATGGAGAATAATTAAAGTAAATCATTTTCAAAGTCTTTACTTTTCCTACATTAATTTTAAATGCATTTTTGATTTCCTGTTTTATGAGGCTCTTTTGAAGTCTCTCTCATCTAGATTCTCACAAATGCAACCAGAAGAGAAGTTTATCTATGTAAGAGACTTTGCAGTTTCCTGCTTTTCACATACCCTTTCTTTCTGATACCAGGCAAATGCCGTATAAGAAGTCATATGTATAATTGTTTTAACTATAGATTTGTTACAACACTTATATTGCTGGTTTCTTTGGAGGCCATCAAAAGCCAACAGTTTAGACCAGTGGTGCTAAAACACAAGAATTTGGGGGAGAGAGACTTCACAGAACAAGACAGTTTAGATGGGCTGACATGAACAAGTTCAATGGCCAGTGAAGCAGAAAGATCACTGCTGTGCTCACTTTCTGTGGAAGTTCAGTCGACTGACTTGCGTCCTTTGTGATTAACTGTTGGTCAGTGATGCTCTTCCTGAGGTGACACAAGTTTTGTTTTTGAATTAACAGTCAGACTGCTAATTTTCTCCCTTTCCCTTTCCCTTTCCCTTTCCCTTTCCCTTTCCCTTTCCCTTTCCCTTTCCCTTTTCCTTTCCCTTTCCCTTTCCCTTTCCCTTTCCCTTTCCCTTTCCCTTTCCCTTTCCCTTTCCCTTTCCCTTTCCCTTTCCCTTTCCCTTTCCCGCTTCAGGACTGGAGAACTTCCTTGCTAGCGGTTGAAAGTGTTCATGTAGAACATAAGAATTAACGTCACATTAGATTCTTTCTTCCTCACCTTCGGTTTTCAAGTTTCACTTAGATATTGCATATAATGCAGTTGTACCTGGACCCTCCCATGCCAAAACCACTTTTGTAATAAGACTCCTTTCTGTTTAAATAAAATCATGATGTAACAGGCTCCCTCAAGAGGTTGGCGTTTGGTATTGCTGACGGGACTTTAGCTGGACAGTGGTATGATGACATCTTTGTTTCTTTTGCAGCATACGGGTTTCTACCTGGAACAGACTCAATTACCTGAAGAATGGAGTACTGAAGTCTGCCTTAAAAACTGCTATGTCACATGACCCCATCTCACCAGTCCTTTCTGACCCTCATCTGGATGCCCTAGACCAGCGGCTTCTCAGCATTCTGGCTACAGTGAAGCAGTGCACAGACCAGTTTGGGCCAGATGTTGTGCTGGTGGAAGACAGGATGACACTGTCTCATTTGTAATTGTAGTGGAACACAGATGGAACTCCTTTTTTAAAAACAAACAAACAAAAAAGCGATAGAAAAACAGCACAATCAGTTCGGAAAGGCTGTGGCCAAGATGGGTTGAAATGAACAGGAAAGCTTCCAAGCCAGAGAAACAGAGGTGACACTGGCTTTTACCTTGGGCTGACAGCAGTAAGAGGTGGGAAGTTGGAGCCTTGGACGGCTCAGTACCCGTAATGGCATCTTGGCCGTTGTGGTGTGTCCATTGCCGGCAGTGGACATTGCACAGGATAAAAATGGCTCTTGGTGTTGGTGGAAGCGTGTGGAATACAGACACTAATTTGTGGACTGAATCTAGAGGGGACAAATGGAGATGAACAGTACGATCCTCTCCCATTCTCTTCCCCACATATACTCTTGTGAGTTGTTGTCTGATTCAGGGTTGTACATAATCAGCTGTGAGCTGGTTAGGCATTTTACTGCTTCTTTAGAGAAAGAGGAAGTGGTGAATAAAATAATTACTAGACTGAAGAGTTGTGCCACCCCCCCAGGGGGTGGAATGTTCTTCTGAATGCCATTAGGGGTGGGAGAGGGGACCTCTGCTGCTCAGTTGTCTTTTCCTCTATAAAAGGCTGGGAATGGGGTTTGCCTCATATGTGATAATGCTTCAGTGTTTTCGCTGAAGTCCTATCGAAGATTTATTCACAGGGTTGGAGATTTAGGGGAGGACAGGGTGGTTATACAGCACTTGGTAATTAAGGGGTTAAAGTAAGTTTCCACATGTCCTGTCACTGTTTTCCGTTTACAAGGAATCTGGCAAGGTCTGAGTGTTGGAAATATCCTTGCAGTCCTGTGTCCATATTAACCAAATTTTCACTGTATTGTGGCTGAGAAGGAGGACAGAATCTGTCCTTGGAAGCAGGTTCCATTTAGCGAGGACATGCTGCTTACTGTATGCCCTGTTTAATTTGGGGAATCTGGGCGTGTTGCACTGGCGAAAGAGAGGTGTATTGCGGGACTTCCCCAGTAACCAACAGCCGTGGGCAAGGCCCTGAAGAGTAGAAAGAACCCTGAGCTCTGGTCTTTCCTCATCATCTTATATGGAGGGAGCTTCCTGCTGCTCGATGTTGTAATCACAGCTCAGTGCTGCTGTTTTGTGGAACGCCAGCAGTTTTTCAGTCCCACCATCTGCCTGGCCTGGCTTGTGGCTGAGCTCTGAAGCTGTGAGCACTTCCAGTAAGTTTTCTGCCTTCCCCAGCTGCTTCCTGCAACAAGCCCCACTGTGATGCTCTGACTGGGGTGGTCATCCTGGGGTCCTCACTCCTAATGGTTTTGCCATAGATGGGGAGAGTTGGTGCAAGTGAGCTTTTCAGGGCAGACTTGTAGCACTCGTCTTGTGCTAGTCCTGTCATCCTTCAGCGCTGTGTCAGCCTGCACTGCAGATGAGCTTGTGGCTGTAAAACTTGTCACACTTGTGGTAGGTCTGAATCTGTGTCTCTGGAAGGGAAGCGGCTTCGTCATTACATTTCCAAATTTAACAGGTTTGCATCCATTTTCAGTTCAGACAGTATGGTCCTTAGAAGTAAGGAAAGAGCTCACTTCCCAAAGTGATTACGTATTATTGAACTTGTGAGCAAGAGCAGAAAAATGTCAGTTTAAGGCCTTTTCCTTGATTTGTCTGTCAAAATCTTTCTAGCTCTGCAGTAGTGTGGCAGGCAGATAAAGAGCTGTTTCCTGTTCTTGTTCCTGCTGCCATACCCGATTGAAGAGGTGTTAGAGAGTTTATTTTAAAAATGCAGTTTTATTTTGTTGAAGTCTTTTTGTCATTGCCTGAGCAGCGTATCTTGAAAGTAGAATGCAACTGTTTAGCTGAAATTGAATTTTATGTTCGTCTAGATCTCTTCTGGACTTGGCCACATCACAGACCTGCCCCACAGTCAGGATGGGATGTGGAGTTATTTATTGGTGTTACTAGTCAGGACTGTAATGCACAGCCAGCTTTTAGGACACTGGTGTTAAGCTAGTGCCTGTTTATTGCTGTACTTGATAATACAAAACATGTTGTAGAAGCCATGGTCCTTCGGTGAGTTTAACCCTCCGGCGTGGGTTGTGCCTTGCAGGTTCTCTTAGGGCAGAAGTGAGTGCGCTCAGCTGATGGTGAGCGTGGGCAGGAGCCACGCAGGGATTGCCCTGCTCCCTCGCTGGCTGAGCTGGCCTGTCGCTTGGCTGGCAGTCAGATTTCGGTGCTTGAGCGAGACAGTGTTGGGAAGTACTGTGGGCAACAGTTAGATGGTTAGGGAATGCTTTTATTCTAAAGCAGAATAGATTCATACTGAGGCATTTTGGCATGAACTGTTGGAAATTGAAGATGATTTACACAAAGGGGAGATGGTGAAGCACATGGTAGTGGCTTGTAGCATTTTTAAAAGCATGTTCTTCTCTTTGAGCTTAATCATGAGCACTTAATATTTTGAGAAGGATCTACCGAAATTTGAAGTTTTGATTTATATTTGATCACTCTTGGTTGTTTACATTTGATTTAATAATGGATTAAAAAAAAGTCTGTCTTTATGAAATTAAATTAGTGTTCAGGGCTTATGTATTGCTTGTTCACGGGGCTCTAAGCTGAAGCTTTTGCTGTCAGATGGAACCTAGGGATAAGTCTTCCCCCGGTATGAATGTCAAAGATTTAAGCACTGTATTGGTTTAATTGTAAACAAAGGGCGTGAAGTCTGGCATCATCAGTAGGAGGAAGCAAGAAATGGTTGCTTTTTTTCTTCTTTTTTTGTCACGTTGACACTTGTGGTCACTGTAAACACCACTGGAGCCTGGTGTTCTGCAGCAGGAAAAGAAGAATAAATTCCTCTCTTACCCAAAATCAGGAAGATACGATTTTGGCCTTGTGATAATCCCTGGCATTTTGGCAGTGATTGTTGTTTTCCTTGAATACAGACCCCTGAGAAATTTTAAATTGTAACCATTGCAAAGGAAATCGGAAGCAGCACCCACATGCAAACAGGGTCTGCTTGAATCTCTGAAAAATAGCATCATTTGTGAGGCAGGCACTATGCTGTGTCGACGAGGTTTTCATGACACCTTCTAATTCTTGGTCACTGTGCACACTGTAATTTGCTGGTTCCAGATGTTACAAAATGGTTGTGTTGCAGATATTAGTAATATCAGAGCGCTTGAAGCACAGAAATCAAGAACTAATTAAAAAGAGAGCACCATCAGCCATCTGCTATTTATCTCCTCCTTCCTAAGTCAGCAGTCGGGCTGGAGGAGACACTGAAGTCAGCTCCTCTTCCAGCAGCTAATGAACTGGAGTGTGTCTTGCCAAACAAACTTCAACTGAAAAATACTAATTTATTAAGAAGGTAATTTATTTGCTGTGGCAGCTGGAGCAGGGTGCTTGAAACAGACACCCCTCTTGGAGCTGTCAGAGGATTGCCCCTGGGAGCAGCTGCACAAACGGAGGTTGCTAGTAAGAAAACAGAATGCAATCATGACTTTCTACTTGTATCCCCCAGGGTCAGTTTCTGCATAAAGCAACATTGTGTGAATAAAGATTTTAATAAAGCAACATTGATGGATTGTTTAAGTCTCTCTCTCTCTCTCTCTCTCTCTCCCTCTCTCCAACATGCGGTGGGCTGAATGTTTAAAGTGTTTTGCTACTGATGTTTCACGGTTGTTTCTTCACTAATAGTTATCAATGGCATTTATTCCAGTCATGTATTTCCAAGAATGGGGTCAAATGTGCAGGTTGTTTGCAAGAGCTTCATTGGTAAGGAAAGGTGTGTTTAAGAAGAGTGTCCCAAAGTGATACAAGAAGACATCTAGCTTTAAGTGGTCTTCAGAGGGCAAATATTTTTTGCTTTTGAAAGTGCATCCCATGGCCCTGCATCTGCCAAGCACCTAGGCTGATTTCTTGGTTGTGTCCCAATAGGTTGGCTTTGTTACACAGAGCAAGGGATGTATACTGAGTTGGCAAGAGATGTATATAGAGTTGGCAGGTGTTCATGGCTGGCTTTTCTAGGCTTTTATTGAAGCCCTTTTATGAGACGGAGCAAGTAAACAGCCATCAAAATCTGTTCCCAGAGTGCAGGGATTTAATCTGCCTGTATCAGAGCTTGTTTTCGTAATAACCCACTGCAGCGAGTTTTCCAGAGGTAGTAGGTGATGCTCACAGTTCTGAACGTCAGGAGCTGGAAGCCGGGGAAGCCACCGAGAGCTGCTGTGTACTACTGAGGACTGCGTGAGCTGCTGCCAGCCCCCATACGGCCCTTGGGGACAGGACACCACAAAACCACCGAGGCACTGTGCCTCTCGTGGAAACGTGGGAGTGATCTTGGACCTGGCCTGTAGCATCAGCATGGTGTTGTGAAACGACCAAAGGCACCTGCTTTTTTTTGAACTAGAGTTTCTCTGTTGAAACTTTGGACTTCAGCATTGCTGAATTTTGTAAGAACTGTTTTTTGGGTTTTGTTTTGGGAGGGGAGAATGTTCTGGGGTTTTTTTGTCTCCTAGCATTGTGTGGTGACAATTTTTTATACCCTCCATCTTTATTTTTGAGGTGCCAATTTGCTCAGGGAGCAGGACAGGATTCTTGCTTGTGTGTAAGCAGTTCAACAACTTGCAGAAATTACAGATGCTTTTAAGTTTTGACAGGCTGAAATAGCTAGTTCTGAGAGCTGTTTTCACAAGCACTTTGTTGTATTACTGCTATGTAATTTTGGAGTGGTTGGCCTTAGGGTGAGAATTCATATAACTGGAAGATTTTAAAGTGTTTCTGATTATGTAATGAACATCATTTTACAGAAGAATGAACAGAAACAACTTTGAGCCGATGGAGAACCAAAGGGTTTTGAAAC
>NW_008824411.1:7554699-7588292 GCF_000699105.1 Pygoscelis adeliae | reverse complement strand
ATTGACTCTAAAAATTAGAAATAAAAGACGTTTGTAGTTCATATATCCCAAGTGTGGGACTGGTGCTCTGTTGTTTTTTCTTTGTGGAGTCTTTCGATACTTTTAAGAGACTGGGGATAGGAATTTGTGGGGGAAAAAAAACTAAAGGAAGGAGGGTGAAGGACTCCCCTTATATCCTTTATTCCAGATCTTCCTTTTATTTAGTGATCTAATCCATAGCTGTGTTATACTGAGGTCTGGAGAGAGACTCTCCTCCTCCTCCTGCCTTATGTCAGAGTTCATCTATGGACGTGCAGAAGGAATCGCTGTATGGAAACTGGAAAAGCCATAAAAGGATGGATGCATGGCATTTCCCTGTCCAGCAGGTATAGCCTGTAGTATAAAATCCTGGATTGCAAGGTTCCCTCTTGAGTGCTTGTACCTGGTTGTGTTAGGGGTGCCAAATAAGCCAGGCACAACCACATTTTCCTGGTGCTGTTTTTTTCTTTCTTTTTAGATGATACCTGCACTGTAAGACCTGACTGGACCCGAGATCGTGGATTTTTCATCAGGTGGTTGCTGCTCACCAGGACTGCTTTGGAATAACCAGACGTGAGGTGAAAAGCTGTGCATCTCTGGGGCCGCGCAGATCCCTGCAGCTACCTCCTCCTGCAAGACTGAAGATTAGCAAATACTATAGTGAGTGTCTGAGATTCAGCAGAGGAAGCAAACAAGAAGAGGGGGATATAATCCCAGCAAGCTGTACTAGGGCCTTGACTGCTATGCTTCCGAGGCCCATCCTTCCCAAGTCCGGTATGAGCAAGTTCTCAGTGTAGGGCACTAGGATCTTCTCCAGTCTCCTGCAGTTTCCCTTCTAATCCGTGGGGATAATTTCCTCCCTGAAATCCTGCAAAGGGAATTGAATTATTTGGGGGGGTGACTTTTTTTTTCTTTCCTTTTCTTTCTTTGTTTTTCCCCGCTTCAGTGCCTTGTTAACCTCAGAGCCAGGTCAAAGAAGGTATAGTTGGCAGGTTATTAAACAACTGCTTTATTTTCCCCTCTAGCTCTTACGATGTGCTGCGTTTGAGCGAAGCTGACATCCCAGGAATTACTCCGTAGTACCGTGGAGCTGGTGTGGTGTTGGACAGTCAGTTGTTCTATCTTTCAGAATTTGCTTTCTCAAACTTTTTTCCTTTGGAACATGGAAGCATCTATTTTTTCCGAAGTCTGTCCCTTTTGATAAGCTCTCTTCAGCTAAAGCACTTAGCCCTGCGAGGGTAGAGTTTGAATGTTAGAGCTATGAATTTTTTTATAAATGTACATAAACGCTTCAATTAGTTTTCAGAAAGGCTGATAGCAGTTTAGTTTGCTATGGCTACAGTGAGTTTGATTTTTAATTGATTTTTTTTTTCTAATGTGCACAGGTTTTAGCTCTGTTTAGGTTATTGCAACTGGTGTTAAGGTTTTAGCCTCACTGACTATTTTTGAAGCTGGAGGGGGCAATTACGTTAATACCAGTACCTTTAATGCTGATGTGTAATATATATAGCCACCTGTAGATGGTGACATGCTCCACCATGCCTTGGCAGTGCGGGATCCTGCTCCCCATCCACCTGAACGAGTCAATTGCCAGGCTAGATGAATTGCATTTAGTATTCTTATTTTTATTTTTCTGAGCACGTGGGATAACCTTGAAATTCTTTCCATGTCCAAAGCATCTTGGCCTCGTCTGGGTTAGGATAAGTTGTGGGTGGGCTTGTCCTGATGCTCAGTAACTTGTAGAGGTGTTCGTCTTACAGTAAGCCAGCAGTGGGTACAGCTTAAGGTAAAATGCATGTTATGTGGGGCTTATCCACTTTTCATCTCCCACATACAGCTGAGCTTGTGTACTTAGCATGGCAGCACTTACCAGTTGTGCTTTGGAGTGTTGGAAGTGTACCTGTTTCCAAAATCAAAGCCAGGCTTTGCATGGGGTCCTAGAATCTCCTGCCGACGCATGGGCAGCCCTAACGACTGCTCACTGCGTCCCTGCGCAGGAGGGGGTTTACAGCTTGTTGGAGAAAACTGGTTGTTGGTGGTGAGCTTAGCAGTGGTGGTAATGAGTTGTACCTCAGTTCTCGTACGCAATTTCACGGTGGTTCTCTGCTGGTCTGGATTTTTTTTTTTCCTGGCTGCTTGAGTGGAGCCCGCCCTACCTGTGCTAATGTTTGGATGTACTGGTGTACGAAGATGCACTGATGTCAAAGTAAACAGCAACATTTCTTGGGGTAGAGGAGGAATGACACACATCCAGTGTCACAAAGCAAGCCCGTCCCAGAGCCAGTAACAAAACCATTTCTCCTAGGGCTTTGATCTAGTTGCTACACTGAGCTCGTAGTACGGCAGGCAGCAAGTACACCCCACACAGCACATTGCAGCTCCCTGTGCTGCCTGTCTGACTCATCCACTGCCTCCTGCTCCCTTCTTTATGCCCGTTATTTTTGTGTCCCCTTGGAAATGACCCCAATGAACAACAACTGCCAAAGCCTCTTGCATTTGTAGCAGCAAAACTTCAGCTGGGCCACTGGGCTACTTAAAAAACAGATTATTTGCCCTCCCCAGGCATTTGTTGCTGGTGCTGCAGTGTGGAGGCCAGAGGGAGGGCTGCGGTGGTGCAGTTCTGTGGGAGCAGGCTGGTAGCGATGCCGGGGAGCTTCCTTGGGCACTGCTCCAGCCCGGCTGGAAGAGGAGCCACTCGCCTCTGCTCCCAGCGAGGGTTGGCAGGACCTGGGGAGGGGATGGGGTCCAAGTTTTGTGCAGAACAGAGACCGGAGGGGTGCCCAGTGCCTCCTTTCAGGAACAGGGTAGGGTTTTGCAGCGTGGCGCTGGCTGGAGCCGTGCTGAGCCCAGCGCTGGGGCACAGGGGAGGCCGGTGGGGTCTCCGTGCGTGGGACGGGCGACAGGCGGGCGTGAGGCCATGCCCAGCGTGGCGGTGACGCCATCCCACAGCTTTCCCCCAGCGACTCCAATTGCTGGCGGCCAGGAAGTGAGGTCACAGCTCGGGCGGTTTAAGGGAGGCCGGGAGCCTGCGGACACCCAGCAAAGCCGGAGCGGGGTCCGCTCCCACCCCACCAGGGATCCCCTGGCCCACCGCCATGGGCCAGGGCAGGCTCCCGGCCCGCCTGGGGCTGCGGCCCCCCCCGCGGGGCCGGGGGCGGGCCCCCGCCCCGCCTGGGCCTGGCCTGCTGCCTACTGCTGCTGCTGGGGGGCTCGGGGGGCCTGGGGAGCCGAGGGACACCGCGGGGGCCCTGGGAAGAGGAGCAGGGCCCCGTGGCGGAGGGGGGACCGTGGGGCAGGGCAAGGTACGAAGCCGTGAAGAAGCACTTGGGAGCTGTGGGTGCTCTCTCCAAGCAGTATTGGCAGTACCTGGCGTGCAAGGTGTGGCAAGAGGGCTGCAAAGAGGAGGAGGAAGAGTCCAGCCGCGGCCCAGGTAAGCACCTTCCTCCTTTCTCTCCCGTGTCCCAAGAACAGCAGCGGGTCCAAACACCCTGCTTCCCCCAGCACAGGGGTCTGCGCCCCCAACCCCTGTAGATGCTGTCCTTCCCTTCCCAAGGGTCGCTGCCCTGGGCACCACCCTCCTCATTCAGTGTACCCTGGGTTGCCACAACATGTCTCTCCGTGCCCACCTGAGCCAGCTGCTGCCCGTTATGTGCTTACTCCCCCTCCCCACAGCCCAGGCTGCCTGGCGGGGCAGTGTCTGATCCCCTGTACCTGCTATTAACCGGACTCAGCTGAGCATCCATGCAAAATGCAAAACAGACGTTTGCTGGCATGTCCCTGCTCAGACCGCTGCCTTTTCCAGGCTGGAGCTTGCCTGTGGTGGGCCAGGATTACCTGGAGATCCTCTCCGCCTGGTACTGCAGCTTCGGCAAGTGCTGCAAGACAGGAGACTGCAGGATAGTCAACAATATCACAGGTAGGTGCTGTGCTGTACTTGTGAGACCCCAAGCACCGCTTGTCTCTGCTGCCTCTCCCTGTTGTCTCTTTTGTTGTTTGTGGTTTTTTTTTTCTTTTTAAAAAAGTGTATTTTAGCAAGTGATGTAAGCAAAGGGCATTTCTGAGCAGGGCGCTGAGCTGGTGAGAGGGTGAGGGGCTGAGCTAAGTCCTGTTTCCCATTATTCATTTGTAGCTCTGAGACCACAAAAGAGTTTGCTCCTTACTGTACAGTGTATCTGCTCCGGTTTGCCGCAAGCCCTGCCTTTGTCTGGTAGCTCCCAGGCATATGCAGTGGGATCCAAACCGGCCCAGTATCCAGCCCCAGGTCGGGAGGGTACACCAAGAGCCGCATGTAAGCCCCACGCAGGTGTCATTGCACTTTGCTGGCCCTGAGACTTCTGGTATCCGTACCCTCTGCTGGGAGCTTGTGAGGGCCTGTGGGCTTCAGTGCTCTCCACAGTTGTCAAATACCTCCTCCACTTCCCAAAGGAAAAAAGGAGTCAGTGGAAGATCTGTGTCTTTGCAGTCAGTGGCTGATGCAGGCAGGGTACGGGCAGCCTGCCTCATTAACCCTGTGGCTTTAATGCCACTTCAGACTCCTCTCAGACAGGCAGCCCCATCAGCAGAGCTGTGTGAGCTTAGTGCCCTGCCACATTATCTCCTCTTATTCCCACCTGCAGCAGTAGCAGCAGCTGGGCTTGCAAGTTAAAGCTGAGCTCTTGCTCTCTCTTTCCTACAGGGCTAGAAGCAGACCTCAATGGGCAGCTCCACGGGCAGCACTTGGCCAAAGAAGTCATCGTCCGGGCGGTGCAAGGGTTCCTGCAGAGCCCACAGCCGCAGAAGGCTCTGGTTCTCTCCTTCCATGGCTGGTCCGGCACAGGCAAGAACTTTGTGGCCCGGATGCTGGCCAGTCACCTGTACCGCGATGGGCTGAAGAGCGAGTGTGTCAGGGTGTTCATCTCGCTCTTCCACTTCCCCCATCACAAGTACATGGACTCATACAAGGTGAGAGCCAACAACATGGTGTTGCTGTGGGGATGGTCCGGTGTACTGGGTCTGGCTGGGATGGAGTTGATTTTCTTCACAGCAGCCCGTAGGGTACTCTGTTTTGGATTTGTGAGTAGCACAGTGTTGATAACACATCAGTGTTTTACTGAGCAGTGCTTGCACAGCCTCAAGGCTTTCTCCTTCTCCCACTCTGCCACCCCTGCAGTCAGTAGGTTGGGGATGTGCAAGAAGTTGGGGGACGCACACACCAGACAGCTGACCCCAACTGACCAAAGGGATAATCTATGCCATTTAATGTCGTGCTCAGCAATAAAAACTGAGGGGAGGGGGTTTTGGGGTAGGAAGCCATTGCTCAGAGACTGGCTGGGCATCAGTGGTAGGTGTGAGTGATTGCCTTTGCATCACTTACTTTGATTTCTTTCTTTCTTCCTCTTTCTTTCGCTTATTAAACTATATTTATCTTGACCCACGTGTTTACTTGCTTTCGCTCTTCCTAATCTCTGCCCTGTCCAGCTGGGTGGGAGGGAATGAGCAAGCGGCTGTGCAGTGCTCAGCTGCCAGCCAGAGTTATCCCACCACATTCAGGCTCACCCCCTGCACGATCTCCTGCTGGCGGTGACTGCTGCTGGGCTTCTCATACTCCTCCCTGCTGCTCTGCAGGCTCAGTTGAAGAAGCAGATAAGCGAGACTGTGCAGCTCTGCCAGCAGTCCCTGTTCATCTTTGATGAGGCAGAGAAACTTCATTTCAGCCTCCTGGATGCCATCAAGCCTTTCATGGCTCGCTATGACAACAAGGGCCAGGTGGATTACCGGAGATCCATCTTCCTCTTCCTCAGGTGATTTCTGGGCCCCCAAAAGGATGGGGAAAAACAAAGTGATGGAATTTATCCTCTGGGGTGTGCGATATGAGGGGCTCAGGCTGCAGAGGAGGGGAAAGAGATGTCTAGCTCCTCCAAGAGGCGGTTGCCTCCATGGTCAGCTTTGCTTATTGATGCTGGGCATCCTCCCTGGTTACGGGGCATTTGCAGGAGGAGCTGAGGCCCAGCTTAGCTGGGACACCTGAGCCAGTGCCTAGGCTTTGAGACAAGGAACCAGTGAGAGTCAGAGCTAGCGTGGTGTCACCCTGCACCCTGGGCAGCTGAGCAGGGAGCTCCCTTTACTCCAGGGAGCAAAGCTGGGGCTGCAGGTCTTGGTGGGAAGTTCTTGTACAATGTGGCACTGTCAGTTGGGAGCGGGAGGTGGGGAGTTCCCGCTGCCTGGCCGTGGCTGCAGGCTGAGGTGCCATCTGTCTGCTGTGTTGTGACGGCTGATCCTGGCATCATCTCACCCTGCGGTTTAGTGATTGGAGGTTAGTTCCTTTCCCATCCAGAGGGAGAAAGGTTTTTGGTATGTGCATGCCCCAGTGCTGTCCCTGACCCAGGCCTAGGTGGGACGCATCTTGGGGGGGAAGTGGGACAACTCAAAACCGCAATGTGAGGTAGGCATACGCCTGAAGTAGCCAGTGAGAAATGCCAAGGAGAGACAAGCATCTTGGGCCCCCTTCAATTTAGGATATACAGCCTTCAGCTTGGCTCTAGCAAGAGGTGTTCCCACAGGCTGGAGGTGGGCAGAGCATTTGTTCTCCATCTCCCACCATCCAGGCGAGTGTTCTAACCTCCAAGCTTGGTGGTTCCCCAGGGAAGTTTCTCCACCCATGGAAGACCTGTATCTGTGCCGGATGCTGGTGGAGCCAACCACATTTCAGTCCTACCTGCGTGGGCCTCTGGCAGGAGCCATGGTGGAGGGGGCAGATTCTCCCTCGTTGCTCAGGGCAGGGCGGACATGCTGCCGGCTGTGCTGAGCTAACCTTGTGTCCTACCTGGCAAGCCATGCAGGTGCAGGGTGGGGACACGTCAACCCCTTCGTGCCACCAAGCAGAGGGGAGCAGGGTGCCTTGAACTGCAGCAGTGTGTAATCCCGGGGGGGTTTCATCATACCTGGTGGCAGCGTGACACAGACCTGTTGTAGGAGGGCTGGCTCTGCCCCAGGGCTCTTTTGGACATTGGCCTGGTCCTGCAGCTTCGGCCGGGTGTGGGGGATGGGGTGGGACTGGCTGTCTGTCCTCAGTCAAAAGGGGCTGTTTCTCCCGTGGTCTGGGTGGGAGCAGGATCAGTACAAGCTCTTTTCCCCCACAAGGCAGTGTGGGGAAACAGTGGTGGCTTTTTAATTTTGCCTCCCCTCCATTTGGGGAATGGGTCCAGAGCATCTGACACAAGAGGAAAGATGGGTGCAAGATCTGTGTCTCCCAGAGGCATCTCTGCCTCCCACCTACACAAGCCCTGCAGCCAGCTGGTTCCCCGTATTGCCAGCTCGTGGTTGACGGGGCACTCGGCACTGGGGGCTGTTGTCTGAGGCTGTTGCAAACCCCTCACCAGCACGCAGGGGCTGCCTGGCCTTGAACTGCTTTCCAAGGTGAGGGGCTGCCCTGGGAGCCTCAATGACTGTCAGGACCTCGCGTCCCCCACCGCGGAGCTGCTCCCACGGTGGGTGTCCAGAGGAGTCCTCGTGTGGGAACTGCACTGCTTTGTCCCTCGGGCAGGGGATGCTTTGCCAAGTCCTGGGCTGCCACTTGAATCCCTGCCCTGGACCTTTACTTCTAGTGGGACTCCTGCCATGTGCTCTGCCCTCCAACTTGGACTTTCAGGGGTGGCTTGTTAAGAGTCTGGTGCGGGGCCAAGTGTCACTTGTGAGGTCAGTGGCATCCAAGCCAGGACAGGGGACTGACGGAGATGGAGGATTCTGCTGGCTTCTGGTCCCACCGTGGGAGAGAAAGCCCCAGGGTCTGGGCTGGCAAGATGGAAGATAGCTGTATAGATGCCTATAGAAAGGGGTTCTTTGGGAAGAAAGCCAGTTCCTCTGCGAATGTTCCAGATGCAGATCCTACATGGTAAATCCTTCATTGCTAACAATTGCTGAGGCCTGTCTGTAGGGGAGGCTGCTGGCAGCTCTCAGCAGTGCATCTCTGGGGGCACGGTCGAGTGACTTCCCTTCTGTCTGCAGCAATCTCGGTGGCAACACCATCAATGAGGTAACCCTGGACTTCTGGCGAGCTGGCCGGGCACGGGAGGAGATCTCCATGGAGTTCCTGGAGCAGCAGCTGCGGCTGGAGCTGCTGGAGCCTGCAGGTAAGAGCTGGGCTCGCTTGCAGGATGCTGTGGGCAGGCTGCCCGCAAACCTGCCCTTCCACACCAGCTCGGGGCCCTGCTTACGCAGTACCACGCGCCTTGTGCTGCACAAGTGTGTGTGTGCTGTGGAACAAGCCTTTATTCCAACACCCACCCCGGGGTTATTTGCAACGTGAACCCCTTCCTTCATCCACATAAGCACGGCACCGCTGCAGCAGCGAGGCACACGAGGAGGGAGCTGTGACTCCTTCTTGCCCCTTCAGCCCTGAAAATGGCCAGGATGGGAGAGGCAGCCTAACACTGTAGGGAAGTATCAAGGCTTCTCTGGGGATTCAGACTCCTCCTGGCTTGAGGTGGGCAAGCCGTGGTGATGTTGTGTGTTCAGTGTAAGTGCTGGCCAGCTCTTTACAAGTGGAAGGGTGTCTCTCCCACCACATCTGGCTGGATGAGCCAAGACAGCCCCCTCAGTAAGACAAGCCTTGCCTCACAGAGGGATGCCAGCTCTCCGATGAAGCTTCTGAAGTTTGTTTTGTCTTGCTTTTTGCTACAGAGAATGGTTACGCCCGCAGCCACCTCCTCGAAGAGAACCTCATTGATTTCTTCGTGCCGTTCCTGCCCCTGGAGTACCACCATGTGAAGCTCTGCGCGCGGGATGCTTTTCTGGCCCGTGGACTTCCGTATACTGAGGCAGCCCTCGATGAGGTGGCCGGGATGATGGTGTTTGTCCCCAAAGAAGAGAAGCTTTTCTCTGCACAGGGCTGTAAATCTGTATCCCAGCGCATCAATTACTTCCTTCCTTGAACACCAGGTGGGACTACGCCAGTGGTGAAGGTGGTTCTGCACACTAGGAGCAGAAGGTCAGGCAAGCAGGTTACCCAGCCATGCACTTGCACAGGGACAGAGACTTAACCCCTTGTTACTCCGAGGACTGTTTGCAGGGAAGGAGGCGCACCCTGCCCAGCCTTACTCCTGGGACACGGAGACAGCCTGCGCTAGGCTGCGTTTGAAGTCTGTCCGGTGTTTTTTTAAGTCCCTTTAGCAGGTAGTAGCCTGATTGTGCTGACAGGTGCTTTGTTTGACGTGAGCGGGGACGTCCAAGTCCTTGGTTTGTTAGCATGTAATGCAGGCCTTGGACAGGCTGGTCCTGTTGAGACAGTCCAGCAGAAGCCACGTCCCTATCCCTGTCCCTGGTTTTCTGTCACTTTACAAGCTCTCAAATTGCACAGAACTGTTTAGCTGGAGTCGAGTTTTTCTTCTCTGTTGCTCTCCTGCACTCACAAGGCATCTGCTGCTCGGGGACGCGTGTGCCAGGATCATGGTTTGTGCGGGGAGGCCCTTGCGTGGAGAAAATGACTGAATAATCTCCTCTGGAGATGTCAAATCCATAGCCTCTCGCTTTGGAGTGTCCCTCTCTCGTTGGAGTCTTTCGTTGTATGGAAGCAGCTGCGAGGATGAGGTGAACTTCTGCTGAAATTCTTTTTCTAAGCAGTTTGGTGAAGAGCCTGTTTGCTTCACTGCAAAATGGAAAAAAAAGGAGAGACTAATTGCCCTTTCAAGGGCAAAGGGCAGTTGAGGAGGATGGTGGCTGAAGGAACAGGCTGCAGTTGAATTCGAGTTTTCAGGGATGCAGTAAGCTTGGCGGGTTTTTTTCTTTTTTTCAGTATGTTGCATGCTGTGGTTTTTTGGCTGGTATCAGCATTACTACACTAAGGGGCTGTTTGCTGTCTGGGTACTTGCCAGGTGATAAGTATGTTACAGCAGGACCAAAAAATTTCGACAGCGTTACGGGAATCACTTTGTGACCTCTAGGTCAAAACTCCCTTCCAACACCGCTGGGCTGGGGCAGTGAGGTGAAACAGCACATGCCAAGGACGGCTTGTGTGGACCTTTGATCTGTTTTAAGCTTTGAACCCCTCTGCGGTGCCAGTGATGAGCAGCACAACCTCTGGGAAAAGATTGACCAGACACACTTACTGCTCCTGCAGACTTTGAATTCCTGTTTCCCTCCGGGCACGCTGACTCAGTCATCTAACGAGGCTTCATAGTCCAAGGCAGGAAGGCGAGCCAGCTGCTTTCTTACTGCTCAATTGATGCAAAGTTAGTTTAAACTTACCTAGATCGGACCTCAGGGCCCGTGCCAGCGTGGGCTGTTATCAGGCATTTCTGAGACTTGGTTTGTGGATAATCTCTCAGTCACAAGTGTTGAGCCTAAAGCTTCAGCCTGGGAAAGAGCAGAGGGAGATGTGCCCGGGGGAGTCAGCTGGGGAAGGGAGGCTGCAGCCCCACAGAAGGACACAACTCGGGTTGTGTTTTATAATTCAGGCAGAAAGTTCAGAAAGTTGTTAGTTAGTTGAAGGTTAGTTGCTTAGAAGGTTGTATAAGCCAGGATAACCTATGATTTGCTTTTTTTTTTTTTAAATGCAAAGGAATCTTTAGCTGTCCAGGTTAAACTGATGCCGTTTGGAGTGGGAGGGAGTCACTTTGTCAGCCATTTCACCAGTGCGGGGCTGGTGTGAAGTTGGCATGTTAAGCAGTTCTTAGCGTTACTGATTAAGGAGGTGGTGGTGTTACTGACGAGGGCAACTGTCAGCCTGGTGATGGGAGACCTGCACTCTGCCAGGTCACGCTCCTGTATGTTTGAGAATTAAGTGAGCATTTGCTTATGCAACCCCAACAGCAAGAACGGCTTTCCTCTGACCCTGACCGCTCCACGGCAATGTTAACTTTGATTTTAAAGGCGTAAATAAAGATACTGCTTTTCTTTGCAGTCTGGCAGAATTATTTCTCTTTTTAGCAGGTTTATAATCATCTTGTCTTTTCTACCCAAAATAACAAACTTCAGGTTAGTACTGAGCAGCTTCAACTATTCCTTAAGGAAAAAAAAAGCAGCATACACTCAAGTGTTTTTTGCCAATAAAATATTGCAACCTTTATTTAAAACAAAATGCAAATTGGCAAAACTTTGTGGAACGACAGGCAAAGAGGCCCTTCAAAGGGCCTTATTTACATCAAGTTTAACACTGTTCGCAGTTCACAGTCAGACGATAGTGAGAGAATTAAATTAGAAAAACAACCAAAATATATTACAATAACAATTAAAAACAAAAACAGTTGACAACACTGGTAGAGTGATTGGTGATTAACATGTTTCATTTCAATCTGTTCCTGCCCTCAATGAGTTCGCTACTGGATACAAACAGCGTGCTGAGCCGATTGGGCTTTACCTCCCGTGCACAACAGACACATTTGGAAGAACGACCTCCTTTGGTACAGACATTTCTTATCGTGTAGGTATCATAAATAAGTCAGGTGTCCCATAACCTCTTATTTCCTACCACCAGGGAATAGGCTGAAGGTTTTGTTCTACACTACAGGCAGTTGGGAGTGCAACCCCAGCACCCATCCGTGCTAGATGGTGCCACTCGCGCCGAAGTGGAAGGTTTCCAAGCATGCTGTAGTCGCTACCCTTCGGTTTTCCTGCCAGCTACTGATTAGCAGCAGGCCTGGGTTGAGTGTTTTAAAAGAGAAGACAGCAGCCTGTTACGTTTGCAGAAAAGATTTTCTGGATTCATTAGTGCTTGTCACAGCTGCTGCTGCCCAAGAGCACCGACAAGCAAAACGCGGAGCGCCTCAGCTGCTGGGGAAGCCTGCCTTGGGTAAGCGGTACAGGCGTCGGGGTCTGGATTTCTTTACCCTATGACTGCACAGTGTAACCCATCCTACCTGCTCACACACCCGCTGCCTTTTTGGGAGGGGCTGCTCTGTTAACACAGCAGTCTTGGTGCGGCTATTGCCCCACGCTGTGGGGTTTAGTTCCTGCTGCCCGCAGAGAGCAGTGTGCCATAAAACTCTTGCGTAAGCACACCTGATGGGACGTCAACATGCGTGTGTTTGGCTGTGTCTCACTGACACAAGGCCAGTAGTGCTCAAGAGAAGGGAACAGAACACGCGCACGCGCACACCCTTCCCCATTGTGTTCTGCATCAGCAACGCTGCTCCATTCAATTCCACTTTCCCAGCGGCTAAATTTGATGCAGTCCCAAGACCCAGACTCTTAATTCAGCTTCACCCCTGACCACACTAATGAAAAATATGATTAAATCAGAGTGCTGCCAGTCAGACAGCCGAATGCACCACTTCTGGGGTTAAAAAGGGTGTACAGTGCAGGAAGAAGAGAGAATTGCACCTGTGAGTCAGCTAATTCCCCACAGTAGCTAGGAAGAGAAAGTGCCCCACGTCAACTCACTTGTGTGAGCGCATGCTTTGTGCTTGGCATTACCAGGCCCTACATGATGCCATCCCCTGATGCAAAGAAGACTACTTCAAATTCTAGCCCATACTAGTGCAAGTGAGAGAGCCCGGCTGCAATTGCATCCTTACCACACAAGGCTGCCTGATGGTGTTGAGGAGAGGAAACGCAACAGGAGTTTATGCCTTGTCCCTACCCTAAACAGTGGAGCAAGATGTGCTCTTCACTGTGACAAATTACGGGGCTCCACCATCCTTATGTTACTTTGAACATACTGTGCAAGGCTGAAAGCAGAGATGCTGCAACAGTAGAGACCTTTAAGGCTGAACAGAAAGCCAAACCTAGCAAAAGGGAGAAGGAATGGTAACAACTTTAGGAGCATGGCCACGGAAGGAAGAACAACTGAACGATGATTTACAGCAGAACCAGCTTTCCCAGATACCATCCTTCTGCTGTCCTGCCGGAGGGCAGGGGAGAATTCCGGTTTGGGAATAAAACACTGCTGGGCAGCAGAAGCAGCAGCAATTCTGCAGCCTCCTATTTAGGGGAAAAAAAACCTAGTGTCAAGTCAGCACTACCTCTGCCACCATCTACCTACCTGATGGGAGTAAGACAATAGGTAAGAGCAGAGAAAGTGCTCTCCATAGGAGTGATGACAGGCAAATCCCTAATTCCACTGTTCTGCGTCTTCCCTCCACTGGAGGGATCAGAACTGAATGGGCTTCCGTGTTGCCCACAGAGGTTGTGGAGTCTCCATCCTTGGAGACGTTCAAAAGCCGTCTGGGTGCAGTCCTGCGCAGTGGCTGTAGGTGGCCCTGCTTGAGCAGGGGGGTTGGACCAGACGACCTCCAGAGGTCCCTTCCAACCTGAGCCATTCTGCGACTCTGTAATAGCAGATGGCTGCTTCAGCTGTGTTACCGCCCACCGCCCTGTCCCACTGCCCATCCTCTCTGCCGTGGGGGAGGGGAAGCCAGGCAGCATCTGAAAGGAAGGTGGGGATGACCACTGGAGGGGAATCAGTCCCTCGCTGGGGCACAGTTAGTTTCTTCAGAAGGGTCAGAAAGGGCTGAAAGAGGGAAGATTTAGTAGGTAGAAATTCCAGGAATTGTTTGCTATTCTTTCACTTTTGCTGGAGCTTTTCTGGAAGACTGCCATTTGGGAAAAGAAAAAGGCTTTTTTCAAAATACTAATCAGAACTGGACTATGATCCTTAAAATTTTCTGGTTAAAATACCTTTCCCCTGAGAATCACTTCAGTTTCAGTCCATTTGTCCTAGGCTGAGTAGTAGTACAATGATGAAACCACGCGATTGTCTGCCAGGGCAAACAAGACCTGCCTTTCTGGCCCGAAGAAAGCTCCCATACCTTTTCACCCCTTTTGATTGTTTAAAGGGCCATGTGAAGCAATACCACAAGCCGCCTTCCCTTTGCAGGTCACCTTTCCAAAGGCAGTTAGTTTGGTGTGCAGTGATGCACACCGTCCATAAAGATGACTGAAAGAGATAAGGTAAACCACAAAAGCCCTCAGTAAAGTCTACAAGATAACGGTTTGGTACTCTGCCTTACGGCTCAGCATTGCTGTGAAAAAGCCCCGGCACAGCTTCCCCGCCCCGCTGACCTGAGGGCTGCAGGAGAGCCTGGGCAAGCTGAAAATCCTATCGCAGAACTAGACAGCAGGCTCTGTCGGGTTGGCTTGGTACTGCCAAGTCAGGATGAGTAACCCACGCTGTACTTTCATTTGTCTCCACTTAGGTACTAGCTCACTGGAGTAAAACTGACTTGTAGGAATAATAAATTCACTTTAAAGCCTGTCAGTTGGGGTGGAGGGGTTGCTTTTTTTTCACCATTTCACCTACTTGGACAGTGTCGCTCACGTGGTCCATTTTACCTCACATACTGCTCCACTGGTGCGCATCCACTGGTGCGCATTCACGCATTGTGACACAACTTTGTTTACCACAGACCAGTAATAAAATGAGGATTCTCAGACACCAGCCTATTTCTAAATATTTTTCAGGCCACTGTCTCGCTATGCTCCATGATAAAAACAGGGACACTCACTGAGACAGCCCAGCCTACTTCCAAGCACCAACAGGGCAATGCTTCTAGACAGAAATGGAAGTGCCCATCTTCTAAATTCACACCTGTGCCCCAGCTCAACTCTAAATGCTCAAACTAAAAGCAGCACAGTCACACTTTAAAAACAAGTTAAAAAAGCATTTTAGCCAAAAATAAAAGATTTAAGGTGCGAAGCAAGCCAGATCCTCTATCATCACCAATAGCGTGAAGTGAGCAGCAGCATGCAGGGTAACGTGTATTTGGAGCCAGGTATTAGGCCCGTTTTCTTCTTCTCTCAAACCAACAGTTAGTTGGAGGTCTTCCTACTTGCCAGTACGTTTACGTCTCAGGGAGTTGTGCGTATACGCAGAAGACCAGCTGTTTGAGGCCACAACAGTCTACAAACAGCACTATGACCAAGGAAGACAATTTCAACCACATGACTGCTTTCATTCTGGGATTGTCAGTAGGTAGCAGACATCAGAGACCATAACCCAGCCGGAGCTCTCCGAGGCAGAGCCATAACGCTTGTCACGTCTTAGGCAGAGGAGTGTGCAGTATATGTGCATGTTCCCTACGCCACAGCAAGAGATTCTGATCTAGCCTTTAAAATACAGGAATAAATAAAAAAAAAGATGGCTGTGATTCCCCCCATGTGCTGACATACCTAGTCACCTTCATATGCAGGGAAGCTGAAAGCCTGCGAGACCAGTAAGCACTAGAACAAATCCCAGGAAGCCGTCAAGTGTGAATTGTTAGTGTTATGCTGAGTAGAGACCGGTCCAGGGAATCCTGAAGCAGCGAGGGCGCATGGCGGGCAGGCACCGTACTTTCTGGCTCTCCAGCTGGCCCTGCAGCACTGTGACTGCTAAAGGAATGTTGAGAACAGCCAGGGGTGGTGGACGCAGAGGCCTTACCTACCATGGCACCTCAAGGTGAAACAATTGGCGCGTCAGCCTGGTAACAAGTTAAAAACAATCTAGAGCTTAAAAAACAAAAACAAAAAACACAACACCCACCCACCCCAATAACAACACTGGCAAGTTGTGCAAGAGCCCCAAACTACTCACAAAAGATCATCAAGCAGCACCCGTGCTAGACCACTAGAGATAGCTATCAACTGAGTGAAGGCTGTGTGGTGGGGAAGGGGGTATTCCAGTGGTAAGTCTGCCCAGCATCCCTGACGCTTCCGATACAAGAAGATGAGAACATGTGGTGGATGAGGTGGACAGGAGGGAAAAGGGACAGTTTCATATATTAACTAATTTTGCAGTTCTCATTACAGCAGCAACAGCGCTGTGGAAGTAAGCCATCTGGGCTAGTGCATCCACCTCCAGCAGCTCTGAATACTGTCAGTGCATTAGACCTTCTCCCCGAACCGCACGCGACCTCCCCCTTCAGAGCTACTCCAGCTCAGACTGCTCGGCAGTTGGTACCAACAGAGCCCCAGTGCCTTTCCTCTGCCTTGACAGGAGGCCAAAGCATGCGTTAGTGCAGACAGGGGAGGATCTGTACGGCCAAGTGGCCTCCAGCCACTCCAGTACTCCAGCTATCGCACACTAAACCATCCTTCCCAGAGAGAGAACCTGCTATCGATTCTCCTGCCTCTCCAAGGGAGGAGCAAGGATCTTCCTACCCTTGCCATACCAAGCAGATCAGACTGACTAGGTAGGGACAAATACTTGATGATCTGCCCCTTACAGCTTTAATCTACCCTCTCCATCCCCATTTTTTGAGATGAACCTGTAAACGTGAGGAGAACTCAGTGATCTGAGGTACTTCACATACTCAAGTATCAGTCTTTCCTTTTGAAAGCATCAGTACAGAAAAAAAGTCCCCCCCCATGTGTATTTCTCTTACCCAGATTGACAGTAGCTACCTTTGCACCACATCGCTGATTTCTTGGACACATGACAATAAGTTATTAAGGACGGGGTTTGCCCCAGGGACGCTAGCAGCTGTTGAGGACACCTGCAGTTCCTGCAGGCTGAGTTCCAGTTTGCTCACAGCTTCCCGGAAGGCAAATTTGTTGCGTGTATGCGGGATGCAGTCCACGTAGCCTGAGCAGTAATCCAACAGCTGGTGCCCTGTGTCCACCAGCTGGCTGTTTGGTGTCGGCTCGGCGATGGCACTCGAGAGAAGATCTGCGCACTCCAGCAGTGCTTCCTTGCTGATTTTGTCTGCAGAGATTTTCTCAGCTGCCTGTTTGGTCTTTCTCAGCGCTACTTTTGCGCCAGCTGTGCCGTTGGCCATTTTCACTGGGGAGGTGGAAGACGATGACAGAGGCACTTGAGGTGGAGGCATCATGGGCCTCCCAGATTTTCCACCAACAGGTGCTGCTGCCTTCTTACTCCCTTCGCTTGATTCCAGTCCGTGCTGTGCTCCCGCCACGTTGCTCAACTCTTCTGCTGCATCTGAGCAGGCAGCTGGCTGTTGCAGGAGCCTCATCACTGGTGGTGGAGGTGGAGCACACTTTGGTTTTACCCGTCTGGGCCGGTCCCTGTCGCCGGAAGAAGTGACCTGATGCTCAGATAAGAGCTTAAATTTGTTACCCTGAGAGTCTGTGCCAATGAGCTGCACATCTGCTGGAGTGTGTTTTAGAGTGGGTGAGATTAGGACTGGCACTTTGTGGTTATGAGTGGTTGGAAGTATTGCTGCAGCCTTTACTGGAGATGACCACCCTGGTCTCTCACCATCCTCAAGGGCCCCTTGTCGTAGGCCACTGTTTTTTTCTTTGCCCTTAGGAGCTGCTGCTAGCCCTGGACCCTCCTTTTCTTCTGATCCGGAGGGGGTTCGGAAAGGGAGTGCTGTGGCACCCCTTGGCAAGAGTTTTGCTTTTGGTCTCTCCCTGGTCAAAGCAGGGCCTTCTTCAAACCTTTTGGGAAGCAGGTCATTGGCCCTCCCCGTGCTCTCATCGGGCTGAGAGGAGGTGGACACTGTCCGTTCCAGCTGGATTTTTGACCTCTGGGAATTTCTGGGAAGGGTCATTGCCATCCTATCCTGCTCTGGAAGCCCTGAGGACATGGAAGATGTAGAGTTTGACCTTGGAAAAGGCTTTGAAGATTCTTCATTGCCAGTGGGTTTTCCTGCTCGTAAACCCAGTGTCTTTTTAATCAAACGTGGTGTAAAGAAACCAGTGATGCCCGACCACCCACCACCAGTGCTCACGCCCCCACCACTGCTGCTACCAGTGCCATCATCATTGTAGAAGGTCCTCTGCACAAAGCCCCCACCATAGCACTTGGGTGGTGCCAGGCTTGCGTCCTGCTGCGTGGGAGCAAAAGAGAACCCGTCCACGTGCTGCAAGGAAGCAACAGATGAAAAGTTACCCGTCAGCTCGTATTTCTTATGGGGCTGATTCTCCATCTCCCGGAAGGAACTGCTGCGCTTGGGAGGTGTGGGAGCATTCCTCTTCTTCATAAAGGAGCTGAAGAAGCCACCTTTTCTGTCCCTGGTGAAAGTGGTCTCTTTGGCATCCTCCAACAGGCTGCTGGGTGACTTGTCCCTCTGCTTGCGCGGCAGTGCGGGAGACCCACTTGTTGGCTGTGTGCTTCTGATAAAACCTAGACAGAAGAAACAAGTGTGAATCTACAAAACCAATTTCCACTTCCACCTCCCTATCCTGCAGTGGGCTTTATGGGCCTGGCATATTTAGCTGCCCAGATTCTGCAGAGCAAGATTGAGAGAGGAAGTTAGCACTTTTATTTTTGTGCAAGGCTGGTGTGATTTTTTTTTTTTTTTTTTAACTTTTTTTCCACTTCTGCATGTGTGACTTGTCTGTTGTTTATACTGAGGAGGCCACTTAGGAGAGAGTTCAGGAAAAAGTGAAGTTGCTCTTTTCTTCCAGTTTCTTATTCCCTTCTTGTAGTTTTTCCCTCCTTCCCCAAATATCACAAGTATAAAAGAAAATCTCTTGTTGCATTGTCAACTTCAGTTTTGAAGCAGTCATTTAACAAAAAGCAGTAAAGCTAAATTTAAAAAAAAAATACAATGGGATTTACTAAAAGAACATTGCACAAGCTGCAGTGTTTTCTATTTGCTAGTAAATAATTGGGCTGCTGAGGTAGCCAACAGCCCTAATGACATAGCAGCGCAAAGCACCTTCCCATGTCATGTTGTTCTGTTTTCTTCTGTTTCTCTGGCAATTTACACCAGCAGCAAGCCTATCCCAGAACATGTGGCCTCGCTGTCACTGTCCCAGTGCCCGTACCTGGTGCTGAGCTGGAAGCTGAGTGCTCCACAGTATCTTGTGTTCCTTCAATGTTCTCCTTGTTCTCTGCCTGTTTCTTCAGTGTTCTAGTCTTGGAGGGAAGCATGGGTAACCGGGGCAAGTAAGGAACTATGGATGAGGAAGAGGCTGTTCTTCCAAGCTCCTCTGCTACCTCTGTAAGGACAAAAAACCAAAAAGGGAATAGTTGGAACCGAGACTGGCAGAGGAAGAGGAAAAGAAAATCTGGGTCTTTACTGCAAACTCAGCCTGGCAAGAAGAGATACATGACTGAGAAGAACATAGTTTATGGATTTAGTTTTTGCTCAAGTCTAGAGGTATTCAGGGTAAGATGTTTTTCATAATGCTTTCAAACTCATTTACATCTTTATAAATTCAGCAAAAAAACCCAGTGGTAGGATCTGTACAAGAGGTCTAGTACGAATCTAGCTCCCTGCTGGGTTAAGGGTTGCTCAAGAGCTTAAGCCAGCAGAGAATGCATTTGCCTCTGTTTTTAATTAAGGTGCCTCCTCTTGATGCTCCTGGGATCCCCCAAAAGTTGTGTCCTCTCTGGATCTGGATCTAAGCTCCTTTGCTTGAGGCAAAGCACTGCACCTCCATATTAGAAATGAAGACTGCATGTTTCCTTCCCAACATCAACACAAGGTATGTGATTGGAAAAAAAAATCAGAAAAAACCGCACAACCTCCTGGCCACACCCAGATTTGCATTTGTGTGGGCCATTTGATGCGCCTATTACAGATCCTCCCTGGTAGAATTCAATCTGGTGTGTTTTTTCTGTAGTAAGGAAATGGATGGATCAGCTTCATATTTAATTTAAAAATTTAGAAGATGCTCAGACATTTCTGCTTGTCTGCTGTCTAGTATCACACTTCTCACCAGTATTTACCTCCTAGTTGATTATATTTGAGAGTTGAGTTGCACAGATTCGCTCCTAGAAGTAGTTAAGTAGAAAATCCAGAGATTAAGGTACACTTCTTAAAAATGAAGGCTGCTAGAATAATATTTCATGACCTAATTGCTGCAGTCAGCAAGGGACTGTGATATGCATACATCTTTCTCTCTCTCTCAGCATCACTCACTATTCCTTACTCTTCAGTCTGGGAAACAAGAGGCTTCCTCTAATAGAGGAGACAATATTCTTTAAATTAACTCTTTGGCATCTTAGTGCTCAAATGAAACTATACCGTCCCCTGCATTGGTATATGTCTAAAGGTTATTCCATATTTGTGCAGCAAGTAAGAGAAGGTATTTACCCCCTTATGGTTAAGAAATTAAGTAAGGGATGAAGCTTCATCACAACCTCCACTTCTAGCAGATGAGCCTTAAAGGCCCGTCTGTAAGACATAGCACTCTGGGGGATAACCTCCAGTACTGCTTCAGAAATAAAGCAACAGGGGCTCTCACCCTCTGAGATGCTCGAGTCATGGAACATGGTTTCAAAAGCCTGGTGGGTCTCAGCAAAGGAAGGTCGGTCTGGTGGGTTCCACTTCCAGCCTGCAATGTGAGAAAGCAGAGTAAGTCTCAGTGCCTGAAACAGGTAGGAGATAAATTTTTATTCTGTCCAGGGAGACAGAAAATACCTAAGCTTTCTCAACTACAGTCACTCTGATCTCCTACTATTAAACAGGCTTTAGAGTCATTCACAGATATTAATTCATAGCAGCAGTCAGTCACCCTACCGTATCCTAACAAACAGATCTTGAGAGGAAGGAACCAATTCTAAAAATCCCAGCTCTCTGCCAACTCCACAGGTTTTTCTGATCTCCCTATCCCTCTTTCTGAATTTTCTGGGCAAAGGAGAATTCCATGTTTGCTACCCTGGCTGTTTGGACTGAACACATCTAGCCCAGTCACAGGTAACTGTGTGTGCAAAGCTCCAAGCAACCTTCTGCTCACATGCTCTTAATACTGAAATTCAGGCAGAGCCTTCCAAAAGGAGAATGTATGCACCCTGTGGGGAAAAGAGGAAGAGAGTGCACTGATCTAAGATGGAGCTTGGAAAGTTATAGAAGGGTATCATGACAAAAAGTGTAATTTCTGTAGTTAGAAATCTGCACTAGGGGAATGTATTCTGGAAGCATTATCTGTTGATATCACCACAGGGTCTGGAAAGTGACTGGCATTCTGCTCATTTTGGGTTGCATTAATATCATATGAATTCCCTGCTTTTGGGCTTTTGTCAGCTTCCTGAAGGTTTTTTGAAGCAATATCCTTCATCATTACCCAGCTTCTTTGTTTCATAACTGAAATTCACCCTGACTTTCTTTGACATGCTGGGGATCAGGCATCATTGGAGACAGGCTGTAGAACAGCCTGTCTTAAGCCCTGGTTTGTCAATCTTGTACATTGAGGGCCACACAGATTGCCTGAGTTAGCACCAAGGAGTCTCTTCCCACCCTGGTCATGCTGACAGGGTGTCTCTGTTCAGAGCTGCTTACCTTACTCAACAGCATGGCCTGGTTTGCTCCCTAGAGTCTTCAGTCTTTTGCCCAATATATTCTCTGCTCTTGCGGGACTGAAGGAGATTGGCAATGCTCTTAGACTCTGTTGCTCTCTTCCTGTAGCACACTGTATCTTTTGGCCTTTTATTAGTAGATTTTCAGTTTGTCACAGAAGGACATTAGGGAGCTTTTCATGGAATGCTTGGAAGATGTGTTTTGTGCACCCTTGTCAACTACGTGTCTCCTGCACGGGTGCAGAGAACTAAATTTCCTTTTAATTTAGTGATTCCATAGTAAGAGTCCTACTGACAAAACACCAGTACAATTTGCCACAAAGTGCTATCTAGCTGTACTCAGAGATGACAGTTTTTGAGAGTGAATTCTTGTTCCCTAGAGACCAGACTCATTTTACATCAGTAACCAGGTACGTCTTGGGTGACAGGGCCTTTTCCACATTAGCTAACAAAATGGCACATAAGAAGCAAGGACTTCAGTGTTAACTACAGATTTCTCCCACCCCTCCCAGGCTGTGTCCCCCAAACTGGACGAAGATACTCACATGCCCTCATCAGTTCATAAACCTTTGGAGGGCACCCCTCGGGCTGTTCCATCCGATAGCCCTTTTCCAGCAGATCATACACCTGAGAGAGGTCAATGCCTGGGTATGGTGACATCCCATAAGTAGCAATTTCCCATAACAGCACCCCAAAGGCTGCAAAAGGAGAAAAACAAAATTCCTGGTTATAAGTGTCCTGGTTTCGGCTGGGATAGAGTTAATTTTCTTCCTAGTTGCTGGTACAGTGCTGTGCTTTGGATTTAGGATGAGAATAATGTTGATGACACACCGATGTTTTAGTTGTTGCTGAGCAGTGCTTACACTAGTCAAGGACTTTTCAGCTTCCCATGCTCTACTGACTGAGAAGGCTGGAGGTGCACAAGAAGCTGGGAGGGGGCACAGCCAGGACAGCTGACCCAAACTGGCCAAAGGGATATTCCATACCACGTGACGTCATGCTGAACAAAAAAAATGTACCTTTACTTTACCTTTTTTCTAATTTTCTCCTCCATCCCACTGGGGGGGCAGTGAGTGAACAGCTGTGTGATGTTTAGCTGCCTGCTGGGTTAAACCACAACATAAGTCTGCCCTTTTCTTGTGTTGCTCATTACATTGTGGCCTGTACTGCAGCTTGAGGCAGCATCTCTTTCTTGCGGATATTTCAGGCCAGTCTAGGTGAAGACATGACATGCTAAAAATGCTATTGATTCACGAAGCTGTGGCCTGGCATGTGACTGTGTTTCTGCCCAAGCCAGAAAGCAAGTTACTGTCTAGCCTGGCAAAGAAAAACAAAATGAAACGGAACAGACCACTGAAGTGGAGTTTTCTTACCCCACACATCTGATTTGATTGAAAAGGTGTTATAGGCCAGGCTCTCAGGAGCAGTCCATTTGATTGGGAACTTGGCTCCAGCATGAGCTGTGTAGGTATCTCCAGTCATAAGTCGACTTAAGCCAAAGTCAGCCACCTTCACCACGTGATTTTCTCCAACTAAGCAGTTCCGTGCTGCCAGGTCCCTGTATAAAGGAAAAAAAGCACACTCCTTTAGTGGAGCAAGAACAGGGCTTTTGAATATAGTCTTCTGCATATAGCATAGCCTGTCCCTCTCTTCTGAATTGGGAAGCACTTTCTTTATACAGCAGATAAAGGGAACGTGAGCTTTCCTCTGAACAGTGTCAGGTACTGAGTGGACTTACTCTTAGGAGCAATAAGGTAACTCAGGATTAGGGTTCATTCTTTAAATTCTATTAAATTTCCAGTAATGATAGCTGTTATGATGAGAAGTTTGTTTCCTAAGAATAGGATGCGATCAGGAGCTCATCACACCCTGGTAGCAGCTTTATCTGATTGGATTGAAATAGGACGCTGTGGTTGACAATGCCTGGCACAAAGCAGGTACATCAGAACAGGACACCACCAACTTTCATAGCTGTCAGGCAGTTGAGCACAAGATTGTAAGTCTGGTATGAAAGTCATGGGGAGAAGGAATTGCAAGACAGTATTGAAACCAAAACAGCCAACGGATAACCCAGTGTGAAATCTAGATCTGGAAGAAACATCCCCAAAAGGAAGAATTCCTGGGCCACCATGCCGGTGGCCCATTCATCATTGCAATCTGAGATTGTACCAGTTCAATGTCATTTTACCCACCTGTGAATGAAGTTCTTCTTCTCAAGGTATTCCATAGCAGAGGAGATCTGGGTGGCCATGTAGAGTAGCACAACAGCACTCACTTCCTCCCGGTTGCACTCCCGTAAATAGTCTAGCAGGTTCCCATATGGCATGTATTCTGTCACAATGTAAAACGGTGGCTCCAGGGTACATACACCTAGCAGTGAGGAGGAGAGAGCATGTGAATAAAACTTCCCTTCCTTCCCTAGCTTACCACTATTCCTGATTTAATATCCTTTTGTCACATTTTGTACCGATGAGTGTTTCTCTGAAAAGTGAAGACTTCCACCTACAAGACCCATATCAATGCAGCCAAACTTAAAATTCAGTGCTTCTGTCCATTTACCTGTCCATCCACTTTATGGATAAAGAGAAACTTATCTATCATAGCTATTCCTATATAATATACATAAAGGAGTAGTTCTGTTCTTTGGAGGGTTACAGAATGAAATAGGAGTTATTTTGAACACATATGATTTGCTTTTCTTCCCCTTTCCTCCTTCATAAAGCTAAGGAGTGGCCAGCTGGAAGCAGGTACTTGTCAACTGGCAAGTTTTCCAGACTGAAATGTCACAACAGAGTAATGTGAAGCACTCCCATGTGTGCTAGCTGGGTAAGCGATCAGCACGGTGGGACCTGCTCCTAAAGCAGCATTCTCACACATTCCTCAGATGACTACTTGCTACAGTCATTGCAATAATGTACAAAGTATGTATTAGTGGAGGAGGAGGGCAACAGGATACTCAAGTCAAATCTCTGTGAACTCCCACTGTGGCACTGCTGAATGCCTGTTTATACCGTTACGCACACAGAGGAGTGAAACACAGCTACACTGTGCATCAGAAAGAGCAAAAATGCATCTCTGATGAGAAATCTTTTAGTCTCTACTCCTGGAACCAGACAGGGCTGGGCAGACACTTCATCTGTGCCCATTTTTTAAATGGGTACAGAATAGTTGCCATTATTAAAAGTCTTCACATTCTTCACATTTCTCCTTTCATCCTAGGCTTGGCTTGACAGCTTTGCTCCTGAAAGCAGCAAAAGTCTAGAGGCAATTAAACACTAGTAAAGGTTTAGAGTGTCTCCTTAAGAATCTTGGTACATGTAGAATTAACAGCTATGCAGACTATTTAATAGTGATCATCACATCATGCATTTGCCAGTGAGACAAACAGGGCACAGCCAAGCTGTAAAGCCTGCGGATTTCTTCCATTTGTGTGCTGTTTGATCTGACTTGCATCTCCACTGTCTTGATCTCATGTACTTATTTGGCGATACACAGGGTCCCTTACAACAGCAGCGATCTGGTCGTCTTCTACTTAATTATGGACTGAATTTTCTATTTAGTGCAGCTTTTTCTATAAATGTCTCTGATTTGAGAAGTATGAAGAACAGTATTTGTTGTGCTTCCAATATAATTTTTTTTGAATTTTCTTATAATTTTGTTCTGTTCTATCAGAAAACTAAGTCATGGAAAATAATTCTGTAAATCTGATTTAACACAGCAGAAAAGGAATCTGACCCTGATAATCGAACCCCGGAGCACGTCTAAGGCCAAAGGTACAAACTAACAAGAGGCTGATATTGCAAACTTTATATAATGCATAGTCGTGCCTCAACAACAAAGTTGTCTACTAATGTAAGTGACTATATTTGATGTTTTATTTAAAATTAGCGTCTCTTAGCTCCAATACTACATAAAGGAGTAAGCTGTCAAAAATACCACCCCATAACCTGACCTGATTCAAAAAGTTACATAAATACAGAAAGTCTGCCATTGCTTTTAAACAAGACAGATTTCATTTTGGCGGAAACTCAAGTAAGAACAGAAAGAGCAAGGAATTTCACTAACCTAACAACTGCACTAGATTTGGGTGCTTGATCTCCTTCATCACAGCAGCTTCTTTCAAGAACTCTTCCACCTCCATGGTATCTTCCTGGATAAGCAGAGAGGCAAAAGAAGGGAAAATTCATCTTCATGACCACGGTCTGCTGAACACCACATATCCAAGCTGAATATAAATGATGGCATCCTTATCTCCATTCTGCTGTTTTGGCTTTTACCAAAGCAAAATATAACACCCCTGAAAAGCTGCCTGGCTGGCCTGCAGCATGGCCAAGTGACAGATCTGCAGTACCCAGAAAGCGCTAGGCTTTCTTGTTTGGTAGTTATTGTGGCTACCAAAGCAGCTGTGGCTGGTGAGAAGACGACTCTCAGGGTCATTGACTTAGTTCCCCTGCCTAGCTATAAAAATTAAGCTTGAAAGCTCCCTTACTTAGGGGGTACGTAGAATTGTAGCTGTTAATGTTGAAACAAACAGAAGGCTTTGAAAAGAAAGATGAAAGGAGAAGCTGAATTTTTCCAGGAGTAGGGGAGATGTTGTAGTGGGTATTTCCAACATCTTTCATTTCTTAAAGCTTCCACAGCTCTTCTGAGGGAAGGGAAGTGGACTTGGTAACCATTTCTACAGATCTGACTTGGACATGCAGTTCCTGCAGGAGCTTGCTGGGCCAAAATTCCAAATTGTTTCTAAGCCACATGTACTGGTGCAAGTTTGGTAAGCTAACTTTGTTCTGCAAAGCTACTCTCAAGCATAGATTTTACGCAGATTAGCACACTCCATTTTCTGATATTCATATAATTAGGTGGTATAATTGAGAATATTACAACTTCTTTACCCTTATCATAAATGGTGACCAAATGAACAGCGCACAACAATCTGAAAACTCACCTTTAATGTTTTCACAGCAACCGTGAGATTGTATTTCTTCCAGACACCAACGTACACCTCGCCATACTGCCCTCCCCCAAGTTTGTGCTTCATGGTGATATCAGTCCGCTCCATCTCCCATTTGTCGTGGATGGGGGACACTCCATAGATAGTAGGCTTATTGCACTTAGGTGCTGGGTAATGCAAAGTTGTCACCAGTCCATCTGCTACTGTTGAGTGATGGTGCACTAGCTCTGCTAGTGTGCTGAAACGGCTTTCTGCTGTCACATATACCTGTTAAGAATGAACCAGGAATCTACTTAAATGAAGGCAGCTGGAAGCTTTCAGTAACACTGGAAAATGGGTACAGTAAAAACATTCTAGCAGGTTTAAAAAAAAAAAAAAAAAAGTAAGGGAACCAGACTTTAGAGTATTTGTTCTCATGTTGTTGGGCAAATTAATATTAATCTGTGGGATTTTTACCTGCAGAAGGCAGCTATATATGTTATATATAAGTTATCATTTGAGAGCAGTGCTGTCTCCTGCCTCGTGCTTTACAGGACTAGAAACCGGAACTCTTGTAGCCAAGCGCAAGGCCAGTTTCTGCATCACTCAACACATCGTACTGCTATTTGATCAAGGTTTCAAAATGCTGATCAAAACTGCTGACTTACCGAAGCTCTGCTTGTTCTAAGTGGATCAATGGAAAGATATCACATCAAACCACAACTGCTTTGCTCCCTAACTGCTTTCAGCCAGGATAAGTACCGTCTGCACTTCTTCCAAAGTGGTGTTTGGTGAGTTACCACCAAACTCTTGGCATATATGTTCTTTTTTTATATTAATCAACCAGTGGACCTGTTTTCTCTCACGTACACCCCTTTCTTAACAGTCTGCAACTTGAGATTCTGTACCACCTCTTAATTAATATCCTTATTTCCTCTCCCCACAGCATTATCCAGAGATCCTTACCTTTCCATCTGAGGTGGTATTGATCCTGTAGTGGTAAACACGTCCTTCGTACCTGAGCGAGATGGATAGCTGCCCTGGGCTGCTCTCGCTTTCACGAACCAGGAAGCTGCCATTGATGAGACTGCTCAACAGATACTCTGCTGCACTGCGTGACACTGGCCCATGGTACCATGAATGCTTTTCCAGGCTGTTCACTGGTGTGATGTAGTTGCTTGGTACCCAGCCCTGCCCATTCTTCGAACGTACCTCACTCCATTCACCATTCTGGTTGTAACCCAGGACTCGCAACTTCTCACCTACGACCAGAAAGAAAAAAGCAAAATAAGCACAGTGCAATCTATTGGGTCTCATTTAAGGGAGACACTTGCTATCAGCTGACTAAGCCTGAGTTTGTAGTTTAATAGTAAAAATCTGTAGCGGTGATCTTGTGACTAAACTGCTATATATAAAGTATTTAAGTAAATAAGTAATAATAAGTAAAGTTTCAGACAGAATACCTAGGATACTGTTCCCTAATTTTCTGCAGTGTGATTGATGAACTCAAAAAGCTTCCTGTAGTCCAGCTTTTTAGACTAGAAAGATTTTTTTTTCTTGGAGGAATGAGGTTTGTCTCCTTCTTGAAGCCTTAAATGGCACGTGATTTAAAACAGTTCTGCAGCAGGTCATATTCTGAAATATGTACTGAACAGAAATAGAAAATCTCTGTGCAATTCTTAATTCTTGATTTTGCCCCAGTTGAAAGTGCTGAATTCTGTTATCATCAATAATGTAAAGCTTTTCCTCTGCCCCTCCCTAAAATAGGTGTCTCAACAGGCCGGTGATGTGGGGAGCCTAGAACAGGAACAACTGTAGCTGGGCCAGACTGTTCGGCAGTGTTATACAAAGCTGTGTCTGTACTAGGAGAACTGCCCGGCAGGTGTCTCTCCAACACAAGTGAGAGACAGACCGTCTGCTTATAATCATCAGTTTAGAGAATAATCTTCTCTAACTGCACTCATTCCTATTCCTATCCAGAGACGGATTCTGTTTTCTATTTTCTGTTGCTAAGTTTTCAACCTAGTAGCTGCTCTGTGATTCAGAGCCTTACCTTTGGTGATGCTGAGTGTGTTGTCACCGCTTGCTACAAAATCGTAAAGTGCAACAAAGAGATTGGGATCGCTCTCAGTGGCTCCAAGCAGGTTCTCCTTGGAGCTCCATCTGATGGCTTCATTCAGTGCCTGGGGTTCAACATCGCAACCGTAGGGGCGGTGCAGGGCCTCTGAAGAAAGAACAGAAAAGGAAATTACTTTTTGTACAATTGTAAATAGATGAAAACCCAGTGTACAGCAGAACAAAGCTCCTACTGCACAATATGCTCTTTATGGAAAGGGAACACCATGTCTGCACATCTTAGATCGGTGGTTTTCAATACCACTTTGCTGACTCTTGATTCTATAGTTTACTTCTAAAGGAGGCTGGAGAAGGTCATTAACTTCCTATATAACAAGTAGCAAGCTGTGTATATAAAATTTCTGTTTAGTATTTATTATACATTTCTATTTATATACACCTCTATTTTAAAGTATTTAGGCATTCACAGATAGAAAAATAGGGGAGAAATTAAAAGCGCTTTTTTTTTTTTTTAATGTGAAGTAGTGAAGGAAACCTTTCGATGCTGAAATGTTACGTTTTATGTTTTTATTGTTTCTGTGGCTGAAGTAGGTAGCCTGGATCTGAAACTGACATTACAAATACAGGTAAGACAGACTGAAACATCTCACAAATGAGATCTACAGGTTGGGACAGGAACTGATTCAGTATTACCAGGAATGATGGTGATTTGTGATACATTTCAAGGCTGTGTAAAGAAGAGGTGGAAAACTGACAGGGACAGAAAGTAGTAAGGATGATGCTAGGTATTTAGCAGCAGTATTTCTGAATACCCAGGCAGTTCTAGTTTGCTGTTTCAAAGGACAACTGATGCAAACTTGATAGTACAAGGGAGTGGGGGGAAGAATCAGACTTGTTTTATAGACAAAGGTCCCCACAATTCCTGTGATGATGAAAACAATCTAAATACACAGGGTTTTGGAAAAAAACATAGTAAAGAGCAAAACTCTCTGAACACTGCATGGTAGTGCTACGCCAACACCATCATTGGCCTTCTAACCCATGGAGAGGTTTTCCAGGAACATGTAGCAGAATTAATTTCAATATTAAGACAAAAAAAAGAGCGATGACGTAGTTTCATACATGCGGGCTGCTCAAGGGGGGCAAAAAAATACGAAGGTGTAAAGATACAAATATTTTCTCTGATGGCACAACTGATGTAAGTTCCTGTCCCAATATATATTTCCAAATTCTCTTGTTGAACTTACTTACGGAAGTTCACTGTAAAAAGATTTAATTAAATGCACCAAACATAAAAAATCCTTTTTAAAAAGTTGGATGCTTTCTTCACTTTACAATCATTGATTTGGCCCATTTCTGAGGGGCTGAGAAGTCAGGCTCAGGATGTTTTTAGGCAGACCACTGCCAGAGAATGTTTGTATATAATACCACCCTCCCCGCACTCCCATGAGATTTACATTCATGAGCAAGAGCTAGTCTATAAGGCGCTTTAAAAGAGAACAAAGAGCTCAAATGCAATACAGGACGGGAAAACTGGGAAGTCAGTGAGACACAAAACAGGAAGAGGCCTGTGCCAAGTAATAGGCAAACATATGCCAAATCTGTGTCACAGGACAGAGCTCAAGCCCAGAAAACAAGGATGTAGCAGGGTTCCCAGCATCTACATGCAATTCTTTGACAGTACTGTAGGTACATGAGACAGTTGAGGTTTGTTCTGTTTTGTTTTTAAACACGTAGCTAAGTGGCTTTTGATTGCATTGATGGTAATCATTCAGAGTTATAGTGCTTGCATAACCTGCTCATCTTGCAATTAGTTAATAACCTACCTCCCGAGCCTTGCCAAAGTAGCAACCTATCAGGGTTCTCCTAGCAAGAACAGAAGTGACTAGAGATTAAGCTACCAAAATGTCACTTCTTTGATTTCATTAGCTGCAGATACAATATTTACATACGCTTCTTGTTCCTAACCATCAACTGCAATTAGTTTTATAATATACTAATCCATCAGACTGGGAGCTATCATGGAAAAGAGAGGAAATCCCAATGTCTGCTCAGCTGCCTACATTATAGCATGGCTGCCAACATCCCACTGTAATTTTTTAAGGCTGGGTGTGTGCATATGCATGTCCAGTTGTTAAGCACCAGGAAAGAACACCAGTTCCTAAATCTAGCTCTCTTTATGGAGTAAAAATACATATTTAATTAAATAATACATTCTTTATACTCCTACAGTGACTTGTGTTAGAGAGAGTGTTTCAGTGCCTTAAGCGAAGTCACTCAGCAAGTGTGCTATACAAGAAATCTGACTTAACGCATCTCTGCCAAGGAGCAAACATAAAAGTAGGCAGTGTTTCCAAAAAATATCCAACCTTTCCGCTCCAAAATACCTTAACGGTGTTTAAATAACTTCTTACTTTCAATTATGTATCTGCCAAAATGTGAAGGCTTTAAACAAAAATATATGCATTTGTTCTAAACCAAAGTATACCTCCTTTCTCAAGCCAGAAAAGCTCATGAACTGAGCATCCAACCCCTACTTAACAGACAGCACAGAGTTAAGCATTTAACCATGCACTCGACGGGTAAGCCTGAAGCAGCCTAGTATCAGCTCAGCTTCAGAGCTGCTGCAGCAAATCCCATGACCAGCCAAGCCTGCCCACACCGAGCCTAGCAGCGGGCACTTTAGCCAAGGCAAAACCAGCAGAAATGCCACCTGCTGCTTAGTGCTGAGCAGCTCTGCCCACATGAAACCATTTGTGGTGCTGTGCTGGATTGCCAGCGAGGATTCAAAGCAGATGTGGGACTACTACCACTTCCTCGGGAATGCCTGGGAGGCTGGCACATGTTCTTAACACCCACTTTACGTAGAAAAAAAGCCAGCAGAAGTTAATGTTTGATGAGGAGCTTCAATCACTTAGCTACAGTGCTTACCTAAAAATCGCATTACCTAAAAATCAAATGCTTTTAAGAGTTCATGTCTCACTAACTTCCTTCACTTTCATTTTTAGAGTGACTTGGATGCTTAAGTAACTGTAAAGGTTACCCAATATCTACTAAAGGGGAATTTACCAGGATATAAAAGTACCTATTGCAGGTTATTATTACATAATAACCTATGCTGCTCAATACCATGTGGGATCTATACCATCCAGTACGTAAGGATATGGAAGGTCAGTGAAACATGGTAATTGCATAGACCTCATTAAGGAAACTAAGATAACCAAAGCATATCACAAATGATACCCCTCCAACTGAATAGTCTGCAAGCTCTATTCACACGAAGATTAAGGAAATGAGCTGGGAAGTTCTGTTTTATATCAGCTCCTTTTAAAGGCTACCCATAAATCATATATTACCACTTTCATTTCCTATACAATGGAAAACTTAGATCATTATTTAGTGTACAAGTAATACACAGTCATGCGAGGAGGTTATGCTTCATCCATCTCCTTCCTTTTCTTTATTCCCACAATACAATTTGCTTCTCTCCGGATATGAATGCTTTTCCTATTCAGCCAACATGTAAGGGCTGTTTTGTCCCCCACCCTGTGCTGCCAACACTGCAATTATCAATCTCTTCAGTCCAAGAGCAGGAGGTAGTATATGCTAAATCTTAAACTTCAGAGTCACATCAAGTGCTGAAGTGGTCTCTATTTCTGAAATACTGTGTAAGTGCTCATAAAAATTAAGCATTTCAAGAATCCTAGATAATAATCCTTTCAATAAACCCACATAAAAGCAGGCAATCTCAGTCCTGCCTGTGGCTGGTCTCGTACTACAAGACAAAGATAGACTTGAAAGGACCCACATCCTCCTTGAAGCACTTGGAGAAATACAGGAAAGGGATAGCACAGCATTACATCCCTGAGCATCATACCTGTGAAATTCACGCCAGGCTCAGAAGCTTCCTCACCAAGGCAGCAGAGCAGCTTGCCCTCTTTGCCATAGCTGCTAGACTGGAAGAGGACTGTCCCCACAATCATGCTGTGCTTCGCAGCAAGCAGAAGAGGCTGCTTGACACGAGAAGTCCTGGGCTGCCACTGCCAGCAGAAATGCCACCACGTGCAGACGATCACTGCTCACAAGGCTGGCAGCCAACGAAAAAGAAAGCACTGCTGAGTGGGCAAAGGAGAAACTGGGAAAATCAAGCTGTGGGTTAACTTGGTTATTAGCTGGAAGTGAGGGTGGAGCTTCCCAGAGAACGCTGAACAAACAGAGGATGTGGGGACTAGACTGCAAGTTGAAACAATTTTGAGATGAGCTATAAAGGCAGAGTTTTGTTCTGCTAAGAGTTAGGCAACAAAGTGGGAAGAAAGCAAACAGTTTCCTTGGAGAAATTCCTTTGTACAAATTACAAAACAGATCACCCATTAAGGGGATCGCCCAGATTGATTCATTTTTCCACTCCACATACCATTGCTGGAGCACTATTTACATGAGTCAACAGGAAACGATGTTAGTGAAAATACACATCTAAGAGAGGTACAAGCACTGCGCAAGTAAACACTCTTGAACATTTCAGGATTTCAGAAAGAAACAGAAGGCAAGGGCAGTACAGTATGCCCAGTCTGAGCTGCACATCTGCTGATTTAGTAAGACTCAGGACAGCTCTCTGAAAGGGCACTATCAAATTACCTCCTAAAAAACATAAGATTTGTTGGATGAATTCTTTAGTTTTCTAGCAAAGGCTGTATGGTTTGTAGCAGGATAGACTCCTCCTAACACATAGACAAGGAAGGGTTAAAGAACAAGCCATCACCATGGCAGTCTCACACCTGGGAGGGTGGTGGGCCTGCAGAGGGGTATAAAAGGGAGCAGGGAAAGGGAAGTAAGTGGTTTGGCTGTTTGTAGGGGGAGAAGAGCTATTACAGCCCACCAAAGAAAAAAAAAAAGCAGCATTTCTGTAATCCATGAACTCCACCATTCTGTGAGAAAAGCAGCTGCACCATGTGATGAGGACTCAGATCAGGCTAAAGGTAAGAAATGAGCAACCTGGCTTATTCCAAATGTTGGCATTTTGTAAGGCTGTGGAAAAACACTACATAAAACTGTGGATATGCTGTGGTGATGAGGAGTTGCTTTTCCCCATATGGTCTGTGACATGAGTTACTTCCCCCGCTGCCATCACCTAACGTAAGTGGAAAAAATAACCAGACAAAGAAAATACCTTAGGATACCTGCATACTGTGCTCTTCCTAAAGTTCTGACAAGTGGATGACCTCCTTTCCTCCTCCTACAAAACCAAGCTCAGTGAATCCTGCAGCGTGTTACTCAGTAGTTACAGGTTGAGATACCTTTACTTAGAAGCTCCTAGGCTTTCTCTCTTTTCCGGCTTTCTCTCTTTTCCCCTTTTTTTTTTTTCCTCTTGCAGTTTATTGTTTTCTCCCCTCTCTTATGTGCTCTGAGTACTCTTAATTACACTTGTATTTGTACTAACCTTTTTGTATCTATTAATACACAAAGAATAAG
>NW_008824411.1:7541108-7554664 GCF_000699105.1 Pygoscelis adeliae | reverse complement strand
CATGTGGATGACTGTTGTGACAAATAAGCTTTCCAGGTGGGTCTGAAATGGCACCAGGAAATCGCAAGCTATATGTGGATTTGTGACAAAATTAGTCTTAGCTGTAATAGTTAAGAAGGTTAATAACCAATTTACCTGTTAAAATACAACAGATGAGTAATTGGTATCTCTGGAACAAAGAAGAATTAGCAGAAAGTTAGGTTGGATTAATAATGTAACTTGCAAATACATCTATTGAACCTCTCAATTTTAGCCTCTGTCAGAAGAGTATCCTTACCCAAAGCCTAAGGGCTGTCTGGTCTGTTAACGAGCTCCTGATGTGAATCAAGTAGTGGCCAGCACTGGCATTATGGGCAAGTAACATTTTGGCTGTAAGCTTCCTGTAACAGGGCAATTCTGTCCCTGCACCCTTCCAGACATCCTCCTGAAGGTGTTTCTCAGTGGGAAGGACATGGGGTGTCCCTGCACAGTGTGTAGCTGTTCATAAGGTCCTGTCAAATACACCCAGGCAGAATAAAATCAGGCATCTTTCTACGTTTTAGATGAGCATTTTCTTTTGCAACCGATTTTCCTAGATAGTTATTTTACACTGTAGGCCATCACCTTGACATCTGCATCCACCACATCTGCATCCTGTTCCTATTCCCTTCACAGTAAGTGCACAATATAAACTCTTAATTCTGGTACACTCAACTTCCTCAGTGGAAGAATCCACCTTTCAGGCACAGCAGCTCTTCCCAGCTCTTTAGACTATTCCCTGTGGTGCCCTTCAAAGCTGTTTCCTGAGAGTGGTTACCCTTCCTGTACAACTTAAATCACCCATTTAGAAGCATTTCTCTAGTTCTTCCAGCAGTGGGAAAAAGTTGAATATAAGGAAATCTCGCTGACTATGCTAGTTTGAAATGTATAGTTCAGGGAGCTTCTAAAAACCTTGCTGTACTCTGAATTTATGAACCAACTCTCAATGTCTCTTAAACAAAAGAATGTGTAAATAGCAATACAGTTCTGAAAAGGATTTGGTGGTACTGGCAGCAGGCCAAAGTGACTGGTTTGTGAATGGAAGGAAAAGAGACAAAGAAAGGGATATAGGGTAAATGCTGGTTATTGCATACAGTCTCAATGTGATATCTTGGCATTTTACATCAAAAACCACAGGGTGTATATATGTGTGTGAATATATATATACACACAGGGTGTTCTATCTTCCAGCTTCGCACGTGCCTCTTATTTCACAAAGGGACACTTGAATACAAGGCCACCAAGATCCCTGCATATGCCACATCCTTCACTTTATTTTCACTTTGAGTTTTCAAACTAAATACCAATATAAGTATCCTTGATGCTATTTTACACACAGACTCATTTTATATGCTTGCTTTTAAGACTACCAAAGAATAGGCATTGGTTAACTTAGAGCATAGAACATAGACCATCAAGTAACTACTGACTGCTAGTACAATTGGTATTTTCCACTGCATCTTCAAAACGTACACCACTTTACATCACTAGACTTCAAGATCTTTAACCAGCTTGTTAGTGGAAAGATTTCTGCCTTAATGAATACAAGGAAACAAAATTGATAACACAGCAGCAAGTTGGTTTCCTATTTTGCTGACATGATTGGAATAGTATCAAGTTCTACAGTATCTTTGTTTCTGAAGCCAAGTCTCAGCACTTCCTACTAACCAAAAATACTCAAGGCAAACTGCATACTAAAAAGCAAACCAATGCTGAACAGGCCAAGTTCCTGCTGTCTAATAATGTGGTAGCATAGAAGCAGACCTATGAACTTTCTTTACCCTATAACAGACTTCAGCCCTTACCTAAACGGACCACCTAGTCTTTCTGCTGACATACATGTGGCCATGAAAAACACCAGCTTAAAAGGGTTCAGACAGCTCACATATGGCTTTGGTAAAATGTAGGCAACCTAACTAAATGCCATTCCTAGGTGTTCCTCTCCTGCAAGCAGCCAGACTCTTAATAATGTGGTTTGTTTGAGCTAAGCACAGATCCATAGTTAGTTGTTGGGCCTCCCACAGAGTGGTACAAGGTTAAGTATTTTAAACAACCCACTGAATAAAGCCAAGAAATACAGCTCCAAGCCAAGAACTTGGGATGGGCAAGGAATAGGTTTCTATTTATGGTACCAGGCTGGGAGAGACAGAATGGGAGGAGACTTCAGAGTCAGTGACAAAATTGCATCATGAACAGCTCACATCATATAAAAAGAAATGTTTCAAGCCAAGCTGGTAGCACTGTCTTGCCTCAATTATCAAAATACATCTGAAATTGAAAAGGTTAATAAAAGTGATCTTTGGTATCAGAGAGAATTATATGGAGAAACCTAAAAGCTGTCCATACAGTTCACCTCTTAAATGCAGATTTATTTTGCCACATGACACTGCTGCATGAGGCATTCCCCTGTACTTATTTCATGGTTAAAGTGGTGGGTCTTCACCTAGAAGACATGCTTTTTGGCTAGCTTGATATAAAAAATCCAAGGGAAGACAAGGTTTGGGTTTTTGGCGTCAATGAATTTTAATTGGTAGAAGGAGAGAGACAGATTGATCTCGACTAGTTACATCACTGTATGAAGAATTCAAGACATTGTCTGTCCACCTGAACATGACAAGGGGTTAGCTATGTTAAGATTAAAACAAACTGATGTTGATAGAAGGAACTGCCTGTCTTCTGTTTCACTGGTTCAAATTATCCTCTTCCTTTGTTATTAATGCTATCAAACAATCAGAGGTGTCCCTCAGCCTGTTTCCTTGCTCAGATGTCAGTGACACAGGTGTACCATTTCTCCCAGTATCAACCTAATGCAGCACTTCACTATTTTTTTTCTCAACTTCTTCCTGGTAAAGAAGGATCTTTTTGGTACAGAACCCAGAATGAAATAAATCAAGCTTAAGGTCCAAAGTATTTGTTTGAAAATCTTCATTCATTCAATGCAAGATGCATAAATGTCTTAATAGATTAACAACTGTATAGGCTGTGACTGAACCTTCTACTGAAGCACTTGGTAGCATTGCTGTTTTAAGAGAGAATTTCAAAGTAATGAAGTATTGATCATCTTCAGTACAAATGCTGCTAACTCAATAGACTGGCTCTCATTACCTCTAAGATTTTCTGTCTTCACAGAACTTTGGCAGGAAAGTGACTCTGGGATAAATGCAGCTAGCAAAATGATGCAGGTTTTTAGATGCGTTTAAAAAACACTTTAGGGTGAGGAACTCATGTGAGCACAGGAGAGCTGGACCTACCAGTTATTAAAAGGTGCAACGGATGTTTCCTATCACAGGTACTGGGAATCGTCAGAAGCACCAGAATCCACTCAAAGTCCCAATCTGACTACTTTGAATGTGCCTCTGGGTGAGGAACCAAAACCCAACAGCCCAACAGATAATAAGAAAAAATACTTTCCTGAAGTGAAAGAGATTTTAATGCAATTAAAATTATATACAAAAAGGATTTTAGAACAAAAAGCTACAAATGTAACCTCTTTGCAAAATCCTGAATACTGTAGCGAAGTGTTTGGTACCTTAATTACTAAGAATTTGTTCAGCTCCTATACAGCTAGTCAGCTTTGCAATTGCTGCTATCTAGAAACAAGCAGAGAGAACACCAACTTTAGATGCTCTGTATTACATACCTCTTTCCATTGAGTACTGAGGTGATGAAGTTCCAATCTTTGTTCCTCTGAATCCTGCCTATAGTGGACAGTAACTATTCCCACAGTAATAGTTTTTGGGAAAGGAGTACTATGAAGGGACACCCAGATTTCAAAGATAACTGGGAAACTGCATACATGTAAATCAAAAGTTTATTTGACATTCTTCCTCTGTCATGGTAAGTTCCAGTAAACCTCTCTGGTACGAAGGGTAAGGAGGATTAGGTCACCCAGTCCTTCTTCAGGAAAGGTGGGATGGCCAAACATTATGACAACTTACAGCAAGTCATTTAGCATTTTTTTTTAAAATCAGTACTCTGGGAGAGAAGTTGCTTAATGTGGATTACACTTCACTCCAACAGAATTCCTGAGGAGTTGTAATACTGGCCAGATCAAAGTCAAGATATTATCTACTTCTAAGCAAATCAAATTAATAGCTACTTAATTACACAGTGTTAAGACAAACATTTACAGTAAAGGCTCTTCTGCAAAAAGAATACTTGAAAAATCATGGCTCAGCCTACCCCTAAGCAAGCCACAAATATCTACGCTAACAAAGTCTAGCTGGTGAGAGGTTTATTTTGCAGATGTAAAGCACTAACCGATCAGACCTTTGAGTTAACATGACATAAATGTCCAAGCTGCTTTTCAAGTGACATAATTACATCTTATTAGAAGTCCTACAGTATTAACTACTCTCCTTAGACTCAGCACCTGGAACAATGACCACATTAAACTGTTTCTTGGCTGGCTTTTTGGAATTTATTTTTAGCCTTCCTAGTTAGAGGGAAAACTTGGAAAGAGAGGGTAGAGCCTAACTCACTGACTTGTAATCTCAGGAGTGAAAGAAAACATCAATCTAACAGCCCAAATTTGAGCTGATGTCACAACTTGAGGCCCAAGTAATTATTTTTGCAAGTGCCTTGGACAGGCAGCACTGCTTACCTTTTGGAGGATATTCGGAGGGCAGAGCTCCCCAGGTGAGCTGATACAGCTTCAGTTTCCAGTACATGAGTTTAATTTTTTAATGCAATCCCAAAGCACTTGTTAGCACAGATGCGACTTCTCAGTTCCATCCACCCACACTGAATATGCAGCAACTGCCAAAGCTACACAGTACTTCTGTTTTAAAAAAATTCTCTAGCTAAAAATAAATCACAAAACTGTCAACCTCATTTGTCAGCAACCAATATGCTGTTCAAGCCATTGTCCACAGCCATTTTCTTCTCTTGAACAAAGAAGGGTTTTCCTTTTTAAAATAGTTACTTCATTTGACTAAAATACTCTTGTGATCTTGCCTCCTTTGAAATGTATTTGTCTTAGAAAATAAACCAGCGTTTCCTTTCCTCCAAGAAAAGCTGAGCTTTAGCATGAATACTTGCCCAAAAATTGCATGCTGTCTTGTTAACTTCAGAACCAGGGAAAACTCTTAATGTGAATGCTTGCCAGGAGATCCCCAGAGTCTGACATTCAGCTGAGCCCTGGCTGAGGGAGTTTTAGTTGTCTTGCTCCTTTCCTTCTCAGCCCTATGGGCTGATTCACTTTTTGTGGGGGGCAGCGTGAACATGCACGTATGAAGTCAGAAACACATCCATCGCACTAAACTTAGTTACTGGCTGCTGTGCCACTTCCCGTTGGTGAAACCCAGACACTTGTAATTGGCTCTGCTGACCAGACAAGGGACTCCATTCATCAGCGCCGTTTCCAACAGCTGCTAAATAACCAGGGTAACACAAACCCCAGCCTCGGCAGAAGGAGAATTCCTAGCTCAGCGCTGACAGCTTTGCAGTTTCAGGCTGTGTCACTACATTTGCTTTTTCAAATCTACTAACAGCGGTGTTTAGCCCTCGTGCGAGTCCAGTATTAAGACCAGAATGTACTCACTGAAGTAACATTTTTGGAAAACCCTTTCTGGGTTATGGCAGAATTAATACAGCTTTGAAGGAAAAGAGATGATAGTGAGGACTGAGCAAGTTCAATACTCCTATTCTGGAAGTAATCAAAGCTACAAAAAAGTCACTGTTTGAATTGCTGGTGTAGTAATAAAATCAGTTTTATTACCAAGAAGGATAACTGTAAATGAATAGACAAATATGAATAACTTAAATGGATCTGGACTGAAAATGCTAATGTAATTTAGTAGGTTTGCGATGGATATTATTCAGTAGATCTGATATTTTTTGACAGAATAATAAAAGAAAAACAGCATTTTAAAAATAATTAATTGAAGAAAGGTAAGACTAGCCAATATATTCAGCTTGAAGGAATTTTATGCAGCTAAAATACAAACATGCATTTTATGTGTGTCTGCTACTATAGTGGTAGCATCTACTGTAAAGTTAGGCATTGAGATTATTTTTTCTTTTTAGGAAGTACAAGTACTTCTTGATCATTAACATCAAAACTGTAGGACATTTAAAGGAAGTACGATAGGAAAAACAAGTCCTGCCTCTCAGATTTAGAAGAATGCTTAAGAATGTCAAAAGCAAGTCAGCTAGCTGACAACTGGGATTCTTCAGGTACGTAACAACAACCGTACTAGGTCACTTATAGCCCAGCATCCTGCTGTTACCATTGCCAACAGAAGTTGCCTGGGGAAAGGGTAATGATATTATTCTAGAATACTTTCCAAGCCTCCAACGCGTTGCAGCTCAAGGTCCTTCTGAGCCAGAGCTGGTATTGTTGTAGTTAAACTTCCTGACAGTTTAATCTTCCATTATTTTGTCCAGTTGCTGTCTGAAGTAATGCAAACTAAGCTTATCACATACACAATATCCTGCCACAATGTTATCAATAGCTCCACCGCACATTGTAGAAAACTGAACAGGTTCTTACTTGTTTTGAACACGACATCTGCTAGTTTCATTTGATGATCCTCAGTCTGTACAGTGGCAAATCCTGAACGATCACTACCTGTTGGTGCTTTCCCTTCCACTTGTGATTTTTATAGGCCTTTATCTTATTCTACCTCAGCCACCTCTCTTCCAGGCTGAAGAGTTTGTCTTAGGCAGTCTGATGTTGTTGTTGCCTTTGGTCACCTTTAAACAGTCCTCCTCTGAGGTTTTTTCTAGCTCTAACCATACACCCCTCCAGATAACCAGATCACAATTACGTGCAGTATTCAAACGATAGCTTTGTACAGTGGCAGAACTATGTTATTTTTCTATTCCTAATGCTCTGCTTTTTGGACTATAATTCTAAATGTTGTCATGATACTGTCTTATTACAGCTCAGAGATTTATTTCTATTGTTGCAGTAGTCAGCTCAGAGCTAAATACCTCACATGCAATGCTAGAACCACTTTCCTGTGTACCACCTTCCACATGTTTATGCTGAATCTGGTACCACTTCAACCTGCAACCTGCTGCAGTTCTTCAGTCAACTTTTGTCTCTACTGTCTTTAATAACTAAATATTATTAGCAACTTTACCATCTTGCTATTTGCTTTCTTCCTCTTCACATCATCTGTCATAGTCCAACAGCAGCTTTTAATTAAAAAACAGGTGAATTGAAGAAAAGTTAGAAAGTTGAGTAAAAGACACTTCCTTTATTCCTATTTGATAGCTGCTTCATTTCTAGCACCTTCTCACTAAACAAAAACATTAATGTGTTCCAGCAAGTTATATACTATAATCAGTGCTTAGTACAGTGTATGATCTGGTTAAGTCATCAGATACTGCTATCCTATGGTGAGGAGCACTTAAAAAAAGACAAAAATGACTTTGTAAGGGAAACTGCTGAACTAGAACACTGGTTAAAGAAGGTATAATTGGCTCTAGGGAGAAATACTGCAGGAGATGTGAAACTTGGATGCAAACAGAGCAGAAACATGCTGTAGATGACTTTTTTCTACTAATTTGTTTTCAGAGCAGTAAAGAAAAGCAAGCAAAGTACAACAGTGTGGAAACAAGTGACTTAATTCCCCAGAAACATTAGGCCACATCTTTTGACCAGGTTAAAGATTGGCATTTCAAAAACCAGAAACTGCAAGAAAAATGCTTAGATTAACCTTAAATTAGGCTAGCAAGAAGATTAGGCTAGCAAGGACAGAATCAGATCTATAGATAAATAAACATCATAAAGGAGGTAGCTGCAATTCCAGGTTTATCTAATATCTAATAATTTGTCAAAAGACAAATCCCAAGAGCCAAGATCTGTTGCCAATGTACAATGCTAACCTGAAAGCTAACAGTTTGTTTTTCTGTAACACTGCAAACATTCCCTCCTTGTGCTGGGGAAATACGGAAGAGAATAGTTGTATGGATTTATCTAGGATCGTAAAGGGCTTTGAGGCAATCCTAACTAAATTAAATCCTATTTTATTGAATTGGTACCACAGAACCTTCCATTCACCTGGAATAAGAAGAGACAATGTAAGCTACATTGTAAGGCAGGCTTTTCAAGACTGGATCATGCACACTAACGTAAAAGCATGCTAAGGTTAACAGTGAGAGGGGAAGGGACAAACGCTGCCTTAGCCCCCTCAAAGTGCAGATACTCCAAAACCAAAACAGGCAAGTGTTCTTTTGGACTACTTCAGTGATGAAGAGTGCTACTCCCCCGATTTTAACCAAATCTATTCCTCTTTTGTTCTGATTTTCATCTGTTGCTTAGAGGTTTTCAAATAGAAATGCAAAATGACAAGGAAAGTATCTACTAAAACAGATCCAGCAACTAGAAAAAGCAAAAAAAATATTTCATTTTGTCACTTGCTTGCCACACAATTACTTGACTAATTTTTCCTGTTCAGAGGGTGAAACAACAACTCAATGTTGACACAGTCAGGGAGTAAGACCCACTGCTAGTTATTTAAAGAGCCTTCCTCCCACTTAATACTGGCATAGCTGTCTGAGACATCTCTCCTGCTGCCAGTAGTTGTGGTGGTACGACTGGGATGCTCAGAGGATTGGTCAGTATATTGTCAGCTGTTTTTAACTGAAGGCTACTCTAGCCTCTATAACTGCTTCTGCCTTTGGGTGCCACCTCCCCCAGTGCTTAATTTACTCTATTTACTATATATATTCTGAGGGAGGAAGGAAGAGGGAAAGGGCTGGAAATTCCCAATGGGAGGTCTAACACTGCGGCTCGCTCAGCAGTTTCCTCTCCCTCTGTAAAGTACTGGTTAGTTTCTAAATTGCATCCATCTACAACATCAGTTTTTGTGGATTTTACTGTGGATAGTAACAGCACATCACAAACTGGGAGGATGCATCAATATTACCTTACCTCTTGTGGTGCTGGTAAGAGTTTTTACATCTGCAGCAATGGTAGCAGTGACAAGTAGAAATGCACAGTAAATTTACTATATATATTCTGAGGGAGGAAGGAAGAGGGAAAGGGCTGGCAATTCCCAATGGGAGGTCTAACACTGCGGCTCACTCAGCAGTTTGTTTCCTCTCCCTCTGTAAAGTACTGGTTAGTTTCTAAATTGCATCCATCTACAACATCAGTTTTTGTGGATTTTACTGTGGATAGTAACAGCACATCACAAACTGGGAGGATGCATCAATATTACCTTACCTCTTGTGGTGCTGGTAAGAGTTTTTACATCTGCAGCAATGGTAGCAGTGACAAGTAGAAATGCACAGTAACTGCCATTCAAGTTGATACGAGTTATCGCTGATACGTGACGTGCATGAACAAGACAAAAATACGACTAAGTCATACAAATCAGAAATCAAGCCATTCATATAGCCTATAGGAGTACTTGCAGCCCACAGGAGGAATGATATCTGTACTCTATCACCATCTATCAAAGAATGGGGAAATTAATGAAGTGCAAGATGATTTAACCTAAACTAGAAAATAAGATCTCTGACAAAAGAACATCAGCTGCATTCAGTTTCATGGCAAGATTTTTGCCAGTTGTACCATACAGCTTGCTTTGAGGGAGGTATGTAAAACTGCTGCTTAATTTAGGAGTGTTGTTTTATGAAATGTAAATTTTGAACTGAGATTGAGACCGAAGTCTAACTGTGCCATCCAGAAGGGAACTTGCTTGCAGCATCCCCATGCCTTCTGGTTTGAAAGGCCAAGAAAGGTCCCTTTATCTTGTTGAATTACGATATTTTTTTCTTCTCATTTGACAGAGTTCCATCTCATTCCTTCTTCCTCCCACTCCACAGAAAAACATTCCCAGTTGTTGCTGGCCTATATAGGTTGTCAGGACAGCTGACTGCTTGGATTACACAGGGCTATATTGTATCCCTTCAAGAACCACTCACACTAAGTGCTTCCTTTGGGACCAGGGCTCACTACGGGGCTGATACCAGCACACCAGTTGCCGTCTTGAAGTTGGAAATTCCAAGACAACAGGCAGTCCTGCAAATGCTCCTCTCAAAATCATTTTCCCTCTTGAGCCTCTTGGAGTACAAACCTACTCCAAATCAGTTATTTGAGTAACCAAAAGCATGGTGAACTTGTCCTCAGTTCTGACTTAGCCTCTTAAAGCAAAGAGACAGAACGTCCCTGTTCTCCGCCTTTTGTCCAGGTACTGGAAACTAAAGTAACTCTGGCTTTTGATAGCTTGGGAGAAGATTTTTCAGTTACATTTCTACTATTTACAGCAGCTACCTACAGCAATCCTGTATTTAAGTGTTTTCAAAATAACTGTAGCTCTCCTCAGTGCAGTAGTTAGCAGAACATTTACCATCCATGTAGATACTGCTTCCAGCCAAGAGCTTCTCTTATCTCATCCTTACAGAGACCTCTTATTTAGCGTTACTGCAAGACAGTCAATTGCTGCCAGCTTCTTGAGATGCCACTAAACCCCTGCCTTTTAGGTCATTTCTCTATTGGAATTCCACACTGTTGTGACATGTTACTTAACTCTCAAATTTCTTTGAAAAAGTACCTTTAAGGTGTAAACTACAAGACATGCCTCAGCTCAAGAGTTGCTATTTGGCACGCAATGGAGCATCCAGAAGCAGATTAACTTCAGATTGAAAGCTGCTGTACCATGTAGGTTTAAAATGGGTCTTTCAGCTTAGAAGGACTTTATCGAATCAGAAGCTAACTAATATTTGAAAGTTATTTGAAGGGTCTTTAGAATTAATGACATGTTTCCTGCTCACCTATGTCATTGCCAGAAACAGTCTTCCCATTGCTTTCAAGCTACTTGAAGCACTTAAAGCCAATATAACTATGTGCTGCATGGGCTGCTTAGAAATAACAACTTCCTGGACAGGTTATCGAACTGAGCAGATGCCAAAACTGTCAAAAACAGTGAGGGAAGTGAGGCAAGGAAAGACATTTATATGGACATATTATTGCTTTGAGATCTAAGTCTCTTACAATTTAAAATAAACCATACAAGCATAACAATGTTAAATTTTTAAAAAGCCTGCATGGTCAGTCCCTGAAAAACTGAACCAAGAGCTGAAATTTAGAAACCTGGAAGCACCCAGCACATTTAAGCTCCTCCAGCAAGGATGCTGAAGCTCCTGCATAAAGCATCCACAGAGATTCTGGGGCAAACACCACTTAAGGTCACACTTTCATCATGAACAGTAGATTGCCTGTGCCCGCAAAAAAAGGAAAACCTCTGAAGCACCCACAAAGACCAAGTGAAGCACCCATGAAGATGAACAGCACACAAATCAATGACTGAAATACAAAAGATGAGCCTGGAGAATATCCAGCAGAGACCTGGACAGAGTACGATTCCCTCCCACCCAAAGACCAGTAAATTAAACATACAGGGTCACACCTCAGGTTCTGAAGGTGGAAAAGCTGAGTAATGACAAACATCAAATTGTAATGATCAAATACACCAAGCAGAATCAACCCTCAAAAGGACTGACTAATCTAGGTTGGCATGTTCTCTTATTAGTAACGTCAAACGTGACTGCTTAGTAAAACTTCTATATTGAGAATTGGGTCTAATTAAAATGCAGCAGAAGATTACCTGTATAAGAACCTAATTACTAGAGAAACTAGACTAACAGATTTATTCACAGAACTGAGACTCTTTTGGCAGAAATATTGGCCAAATAATCCATTTGGTTAGCCAACGTTAAGTTCACACCTAGTTCAGCTTCAAGGACAGCCAGCCTTTTCCTTTAGCCATCAGTCTCACCAACTCAATGACAGCAATGAAGAACTGCTGTTCACGGGCACTGGGTTATAATCAGCTTTTCATTCAAGGCATACATGTGTAACATGGTAGAAAGCCATTAAGCTTTCTCAATGAGCACTGGAGTAAAATATATCTTACAAAAACCCCACCCTTAAACCACATAAGAGGTGATCCTATTCTTAGAAACTTGGGGAAGTAACCTCTTATGAAGAGATACTGCCTTTGACTCTTTAGGCATCTGAGCTAACTCATTTCTGAATTTCAAAGATTCTAAAAGGACAAATTTAGGGGCTCATTTCAGACAGCAGCCTTGCTAAAGAGATACAATGCTAAGTGTATGTGTATAGCCTATTAGATTTTTTTTAGTAATCCTAAACCAGATTCATCAAAGCCCTCCCCCAGGCACAAGAGACAAAACCACGAAACTATTTTGCTAAGGTTTTGAGGGTGCAGACTGACCATGTGGCTAAGTGAACCCAGCAGGCAGCTGCTGCCAGATGGGTGGTGTCTCCTCTGCTCCCAGCTGCCTCCTTTCTTGCTTCCCATGTGCTCATACCCATGTTCATCTGATGTGCAGTAAGCTGGGTCAGGAAACCAAACTATCATTTCAGAGTTTAGCTCCCTGGACTGGCTCACCACAGAGCTAGAGAAGAACCAGTACTGGTAAAGAAGGAGCATAGTGGTGGTGGGGACAAGCTTCTCTTTTCAAAAGTTTTCATCAATTCAGCCTTATTATATTGTAATTCAGATGACCAGGATACAAACATGCTATATCCTGTAAAAGTTTAATTCAAGATTAGGTATTTCCTAGATCAACTTATAACCCTCTCCATCATAAAATACTTGCATTTATTTTTTTCTTACTTCGAAAATTCCTGGTGAATCTTTTGGAAATTATGTATTGTGAATATTGTAGACAGATTATTTATAACGGACTTCATATTACTGGTACTGCTACTGTTGGCCCCATTAAGGGGAAATTACATTAGACACAATGGAGGCATGCTCTAGCAGCAGGACCAAAACTAAATTACTCACCCAATTAAAATATATGGAATCTAATGATTTTACTTCTAAAGAAAGGGCAGGGCTTCCTACATAATGACAGGTACAATATAATTATGGGGAAACTGACAGTCTTGGTTTTGTTCTTAATACATGAAGGTGGCTGCTGTAATCTAAGACAAATACATAAAACGCAGGTCATTCCTTTAAACTGGGGAGGAAAAACATTCAGGTCTGGGTGTGGAGGTCTCAAACCAGTTTTATTGGGCACTTTGCCAATGTTATGAAAGCAGTATATCATGTAAGGGTGGTAGCCTACTCTCAAGGAAAAAATACAACTGGAAAAATCAGTGTGTGCAAAAGAAGGTGCAACCTGGGCAGGGGAAAAGAGGAAGGAGAACTGAGAGCACACTGGTAGAGCACAGAAAAACACTATGGTCTATATGAGCATTATTTCTGTTTAGAGGGACATGGCATCCACACAGGCTCAGATCACCAGAACTCCACCTCTATAAAGAGGTTAGCATTATCTTGACAACTTGAATGGGCATACGTAGCCCTTACAACCATCATTAGAGACTTATGAAAAGAAACACTTCAAATAACTCCTTACCCTAATTAAGATTCATAAACTGAGCCTTCTGCAGCTGTTGAGATTCATCTCCTGTTTTTGTCTGGAGATTTGGGGTAGGGATCATTGTGGAGAGCACAGACCCCGGCAGACGTGAATGCTAACTGCGCAGCTGTCTTCGGAGGCACGCTGCTGAAAGGACTGGGAATTCCCACTCAGAAACACGG